>NC_086446.1:699607796-699907796 GCF_028390025.1 Pseudophryne corroboree
CATAGTTTACGACTGCATTTCTAATAATTGCTTCTTATCTTCACCTCTACAACCTTAAGGTAATGACACACATAGTCGATAGGGAATATAGATACAGATATCAGCACTCACATATCCCCCCATTCATGTATCATCAACTAAATGTGCTCCCCCATTTGTTGCAACCAAAAGCCGAAAAGAGCTCGGTAAAGTTTGACAGCCCATCCACAGACAGCCCATCCACAGACCCGTAATACGGGATAAGAAGGATTCAAATGTATACTTCTCAATACCTCGAAGCTTGATTTAAAACACGTACGGCACGATGATACATGACCTCTCAAACATGGATTCCTACACACATGCTTCTACTATCTCACTAGGTCATACCTTTTTCCCACCTGCTCCTCTCCTCCCTTTACCCAATCATAAGATGGTATTTACATTATGACATATATATTTTTCTTTTTGAACTGTTTTAGGAAGTGGCAGTTATTGATGACTGCCAAAGGGTGGACTGTCAAAGTCGGAAAAATATCATGCTACACGTTGCCATATATTCACCTCATGCGCTTGCCCGCTGCACGTGCACATTCTCTCCCGTGTGTGCGGATACTCGCAGCTGCGTGATGGCGCCTCCTTGGCCATGCGCTCGAGCGCGTGGTATGTGCATTTACGGTAGGGTTTGTGTTATGCACACCAGTGCCTGCAGGAATGTACTGGTGTCTGCACTGTTATGCACACCAGTGCCTGCAGGAATGTACTGGTGTCTGAACTGTTATGCACACCAGTGCCTGCAGGAATGTACTGGTGTCTGAACGGATAGGGATGCAAAACAAATGAACTCACAGACAGACTGGGGAATATGACATTACGTACACAGAAGGTGGTAGGGTAACAAAATAAACACAAAGTGAACAGATAAGCCCAGAGGCTAAGAAACTGGGTGTCTCCCTAGTATTAGGAATGCTCAGATGGAAAAAGCAAGATGTTGTGTTTTAATACGTAGAGAACCCGAAATGCTGTTGCTAAGGGCAACAGCAAAACCCTAAAGGGTTACCAACGGATGTGGCAGTAAACTCCTTGGTCAGAGATGGAATGATAGACACAAGGAGAGTCTCCACAATCCTAATCATCACTTGCAGTGCACAGGTTCAGCTTACTGCCACTAAACTGACACCTGAACACCTTTGCACAGTGAGAAAGGATTTAGGCAGGCAAGTCTGAGAATACAGCCGCAAACTTGCTAAGTTCACAGAGTAGCAAAAGAACCCCAGCAAGTTAAACGACTGACTCCAGTTTTACTGCTAGGTCTGGATTGGCAGAGTGTAGTACCAAACCCCAAGGCCTATTTGCAGTAAGCAACAACAAATACAAAGCTACACAGTACTGGCTAACTTTCAGGAACTGACTAACCAACAAAGATTCAGCAGCATCTGCTTAACCTGAGAAGAGGCCTTATATAGCAGGTGCTGTCCACGCCCCACTCAGACCTCACAGACTGTGAGCACAAAAACCAGCACCGGATCCCCTGCCGTGCACAAAGCCTGTAACCACTGCACAGCAAAAGACCCGAACCGGAGTATCAGCTGCGCTCAGGCCACTCCGCTAGCACTTGTCTCCCGGTTGCCATGACGACGTGGCAGCACAGGGCAGGAGACCCTAACAGTACCCCCCATCTGACGAGGGGTCAAAGAACCCCTACCACCGGGTTTATCGGGGAATTGCGAGAAGAAAGAGCGTATCAGTCTGGGGGCATGAAGATCACAACTGCGCACCCACGACCGCTCCTCCGGGCCATACCCCTTCCAGTGCACCAAAAATGACAGCCGACCCCGAACCATCTTGGAGTCAAGAATCCTTTCAACAACAAACTCCCTCTGGCCACGTATCAGAAGAGGAGAAGGTCTTCCACTGGAAGAAGGATTACTAATCGCCCGTTTTAAAAGGGAACAATGAAATGTTTTATTGATACCCAAAGAACGGGGCAGATCTAACTGAAATGCCACCGGATTGATAACCCTGGTGATCTTATAAGGGCCGATGAACCGGGGGCCTAACTTATGAGATGGCTGTCTCAACTTCAAATTCTTGGTAGACAACCAGACGAAGTCTCCTAATTTGAAGCTGCAGGGTCTTTTCCGCTTATCAAAAACCCTTTTGGTCACTAATGACACAGACACAAGGGCTTTCTTCACTTTCCTCCAAATACCTCTAAGGACCGAAACCACAGAGGAACCACCAGGCGTGGAGTCCAGGGGGTCAAAAGAATTGGCCTTAGGATGATGCCCATACACACAAAGGAAGGGAAAGATCCCTGTAGCAGAGTGAGCCGCGTTGTTATAGGCAAACTCCGCCATGGACAGATGAGCAACCCAGTCAGTCTGACACTTGGAGACATAACACCTGAGGAACTGCTCCAAGGACTGGTTCACCCTTTCAGTCTGCCCATTAGACTGCGGATGGTAGCCTGACGACAAGCTGACAGAAATCTGGAGATCAGAACAAAATGCCCTCCAGAATTTGGCCACAAACTGGGATCCGCGGTCAGAGACCACATCAAGTGGCAACCCGTGGAGACGCACAACATGCAGCATAAATAATTCAGACAGGCGTCTGGCCGATGGCAGCCCAACCAGTGGAACGAAGTGCGCCATCTTCGAAAACCTGTCAACGACAACCCAGATGGCTGTCATCCCCGAGGATTTGGGCAAGTCCACCACAAAATCCATTGAAATGTGGGTCCATGGCTTAGATGGAATAGAGAGTGGATGTAATGGGCCAACAGGAACCCCTCTAGGAGTCTTATTTCGGGCACAGATGTCACATGCCCGAACCCATTGATCCACATCCTTAGCCACCGAGGGCCACCACACCGCCCTAGATAGCAACTCCCGAGTTCTGGCAATACCCGGGTGACCTGCCGACTTCTTGGCATGGAATTCCAGGAACACTCGCTGTCTTAACCTAGGAGGCACAAACAAAAGACCTACCGGAAGGTCTGGAGGAGCCTGCTCCTGTACTCTAAGGACTAATGACAAGAGGTCCTGGGTAATGCCCACTTTAATACATGATGGGGACACAATGGGCAACGGCTCCTCGGTGGTCTCCTGGATTGGAGCAAAACTCCGCGAGAACGCATCAGCCTTGATGTTTTTTGACCCAGGGCGATATGAGGAAGTCTCCGTTGCTAGGAGACGAAACGCATTGACGCCCCTTTTTACAAGTTCAGTGCAGTGGATATCTGTTACTCCACAGACGGGCTCCCATTATCTCGGCTCCGATACTCCGGTTTTGTTTACATCTAAGCCAAGTGACCTACAAGATCCTACCTCCGCAGTGAGGTTAAAGGGAGTTCAGTTGCTAACGGCGTTCCTGCATCAGAGTCCTGCAACGATCAGCTGGACACAGACGGATCTCTGCTGTGAGACCATTGCGGCGCCAGCCATCAGCTGCCGTTTCATGCTGTTACTGCTAGCTATACGGATCACGTCCCTCGCTGGGAAACTCCCTATATCTCATCATCTGATGGTCAACTGACGGCTTTTCACAACGGAGAATTAGTATTCCAGCAAGTCTGTCCTTTAATTAATATTGTGGCAGCAATCACAAATCTTTACATCTTCCTCGTGCAAATGCATACAGGGCTCTGCATTACATCTCAGGTATCAGCACGGGGGTAATTATTACCGTTTGCTTTGCTTTTAATAATTTCATATTGTGGAGCCATCTGTGGACATTATATATGATTCCACACTGGGACGCCAGTGTCAGAATCAATTGTTGTTCTCTGTAGAGAGCTTCTTTTACTTAAGATATCTGATCTGCATTTTAGATACATTGTATGCTGTTTAAACAGCACGTTTATTAAGCCTAATACAGTGTTTCTGTTTATATATACAAGAGGTGAAAACCTCTGGTTTTTAAACTGCCATATATATATATATATATATATATATATATATATATGTATTGTTTGTTCTATATATTTTGTTTTGTGTCATTTATTGTTTGATAAAATATTTTTTATTTAAAAAAGGTCAAGCATCATTGAGTCAATCATTCTACTTGCTAGACTGCACTTAATTAATCAATTAATTAATTCTAAGTGATTTTTGGTGCGCAGAGCATTTTTTCCCTTTTCCAGGGCGATATGTTATTAAAAAATTAAAGCGAGCACAAAACAAAGCCCATCGTGCCTGCCTGGCATTGAGACGCTTCGCTGACTCTAAATATGCCAGATTCTTATGGTCGGTGAGAATTGAGACCACAAACTTAGCCCCCTCAAGCCAGTGTCTCCACTCCTCGAGTGCATCCTTAATAGCCAACAATTCCCGGTTACCCACGTCATAATTCATCTCGGCAGGCGAAAATTTACGGGAAAAGTAAGCACAAGGATGAAGGCGATTATCAGACACTCCCATCTGAGAGAGCACTGCCCCAATACCCATCTCAGAGGCATCCACCTCCACCACAAAAGGACGCTCTGGATCTGGGTGTCGCAGCACCTTGGCCGAGACAAATGCCCTTTTGAGACGGGCAAAAGCCGCTTTAGCCTCACAAGACCAGTGAGCAACATCCGCCCCTTTCTTAGTGAGTGCCACCAAGGGCGCCACTATAGACGAAAATCCAGCGATAAATCGTCTATAAAAATTCGCAAAGCCCAGGAAACGCTGAAGCGCCTTCAAACTAGTGGGCTGCACCCAATCCAGGACTGCCTGTACCTTGGAACCCTCCATTTGGAAACCTTCTGGGGAGATAATATATCCTAGAAATGCGATTTGCTGAACTTCAAATTCACACTTCTCCAGCTTCGCCCCAAGCCGGTGGTCTCTGAGTTTCTGGAGGACTAAGCGTACATGCTTCCGATGTTCCTCCAGGGAATGGGAGAAGATTAGGATGTCATCTAAGTAAACAACTAAGAATCTATCCAAATATTCCCTGAGTACATCGTTCATGAAATCCTGGAAGACTGCCGGGGCATTACAGAGCCCAAAAGGCATCACCAAATATTCATAATGCCCTGAGTGGGTATTAAAGGCAGTCTTCCATTCATCCCCCTCTCTTATTCGGATTAGATTGTACGCCCCGCGTAGGTCAATCTTAGAAAAAATGGTGGCAGTACGAAGCTGGTCAAACATGACCGAAATGAGAGGCAGTGGGTATGAGTTTTTAATCGTGATACGGTTCAATTCCCTGAAGTCGATGCAGGGTCGCAACGAACCGTCCTTTTTACCCACGAAGAAGAACCCCGACCAAACTGGAGACTGTGAAGGTCTGATAAATCCCTTAGCCAAGTTCTCCTGAATGTACTCTGCCATAGCCTGAGTCTCAGGACGTGACAGGGAGTACAACCTGCTCTTGGGAAGCTTAGCATTCGGCAACAAATCAATGGCACAGTCATAGGGGCGATGGGGAGGTAGTACCTCTGCAACTTTTTTGGAGAACACGTCCGCAAAATCTGCATAACACCCTGGCAATCCTGGCAAACTTAGCTGCGAGAGCCTGACTGGAAGGCTCAAGCAACTCCTGAAACAATCAGTACCCCAACTAAGAATCTCCCCAGAGACCCAGTCAAATTGAGGATTGTGGGCCCTTAACCAGGGTAACCCCAACACCAATGGGGCAAAAGTACAGACAGTCACATAAAAGGACAATTTTTCAGAGTGTGTGGCTCCAATAAACAAAGAAATCTGGCTAGTGCAAGAGGTAATTTTACCTTGGGATAATGGTTCCCCGTTTAACCCACAAATCTCAATTTCCAATGCCAAGGGTACTAAGGGAACAGAGTGTTTCAGGGCAAATTGGCGGTCCATAAAAACCCCGTCGGCCCCACTGTCCACAAAGGCCTCAGTCTTGACAGTTTGACCGAGGATCTTCAAGGTCACCGGAATGATAAAAGTCTTCTTGGGAAATTCTGACTTCTGGCCTGACAGGATATTTCCCATCACCCTCAGGCCCTGAAGTTTTCCGGCTTTTCTGGGCATGATACTACCACATGACCTTTATTCCCACAGTACAAACACAACCCCTGCTGTCTCCCCCGCGTCTTCTCACGCGAGGAGAGGCGGGTAACCCCAATCTGCATAGGCTCCTCGGAAAATTCCTCAGAGTCTGAGGTTCCCTTGGGAAAGAAGGAAACCTCGGTCTCCCTTTCAAGCCTACGCTCTCTCAGCCGTCTATCCACCCGGATGGATAACTGCATGAGCTGATCCAAGCTATCAGGCAAGGGATATTGTACCAGTTGGTCTTTTATCTGGTTAGAAAGACCTCTTCGGTACTGGTGTCTCAGGGCTGGGTCATTCCACTGGGTATCATGGGCCAACCTCCGAAACTCCGTACAGTAAACCTCAACTGGCCTTCGCCCTTGCTTAAGGATCGAAATCTGAGCCTCGGCTGAGGCCGTCTTGTCAGGGTCATCATACAACATGCCCAGTGCCGTAAAAAAAGCATCAACACTTTTAAGCGACGGACAGTCAGGCTGCAACCCATATGCCCAGACCTGTGGGTCTCCTTGTAGCAAGGAAATCACTATGCCCACCCGCTGAATCTCCGACCCAGAAGACTGAGGCCTAAGCCGGAAGTATAGCTTGCAGCTCTCCTTGAAACAAAAGAACTGCGAGCGATCTCCAGAAAAACGATCCGGGAGATTTACTTTCGGCTCCTTAACCCCTGAAGGTGCTGCTGCTGCGGGAGCTCCGCCAGCGGCCTGGGAGGTGTGCATTTTAATGGATAAATCATTAAATTGTCAAGTCAGGACCTGCACCTGATCGACCACCTGTTGCAACGTATTTTGAGGGGTATGCTCCATATTCCCACAAAATTTCAACAGGAGTATTGGGCTGCTGAATATGTTATGCACACCAGTGCCTGCAGGAATGTACTGGTGTCTGAACTGTTATGCACACCAGTGCCTGCAGGAATGTACTGGTGTCTGAACTGTTATGCACACCAGTGCCTGCAGGAATGTACTGGTGTCTGAACGGATAGGGATGCAAAACAAATGAACTCACAGACAGACTGGGGAATATGACATTACGTACACAGAAGGTGATAGGGTAGCAAAATAAACACAAAGTGAACAGATAAGCCCAGAGGCTAAGAAACTGGGTGTCTCCCTAGTATTAGGAATGCTCAGATGGAAAAAGCAAGATGTTGTGTTTTAATACGTAGAGAACCCGAAATGCTGTTGCTAAGGGCAACAGCAAAACCCTAAAGGGTTACCAACGGGTGTGGCAGTAAACTCCTTGGTCAGAGATGGAATGATAGACACAAGGAGAGTCTCCACAATCCTAATCCTCACTTGCAGTGCACAGGTTCAGCTTACTGCCACTAAACTGACACCTGAACACCTTTGCACAGTGAGAAAGGATTTAGGCAGGCAAGTCTGAGAATACAGCCGCAAACTTGCTAAGTTCACAGAGTAGCAAAAGAACCCCAGCAAGTTAAACGACTGACTCCAGTTTTACTGCTAGGTCTGGATTGGCAGAGTGTAGTACCAAACCCCAAGGCCTATTTGCAGTAAGCAACAACAAATACAAAGCTACACAGTACTGGCTAACTTTCAGGAACTGACTAACCAACAAAGATTCAGCAGCATCTGCTTAACCTGAGAAGAGGCCTTATATAGCAGGTGCTGTCCACGCCCCACTCAGACCTCAAATACTGTGAGCACAAAAACCAGCACCGGATCCCCTGCCGTGCACAAAGCCTGTAACCACTGCACAGCAAAAGACCCGAACCGGAGTATCAGCTGCGCTCAGGCCACTCCGCTAGCACTTGTCTCCCGGTTGCCATGACGACGTGGCAGCACAGGGCAGGAGACCCTAACAGTTTGTGTGCATCTAGCGGGCGACTCAATCGTTAAATAATAAAACCAAATAGTATGTTTTATAGATAATGTTCCCCTTAATAATAACTGTAAGTTTGTTTAATGTAACTGGTCGCTGGACAGAGGAATTCCTCTTTGCATGATACAAAGGGTCAGACAGGGTTTGAGCAGTGGTGTTTGGTACCTAACTAAAGAACATTTTATTAGGAACAATCCGGTGCTGGTTAGGTAAAGATTAATCGCTCCTGCGTATAGTTATGTCTATTAGTATTTTCTGGACATTTACTATATTTGCGGTTCATTATCCATGCGGCGGGAATTCTGAGATTCCCTCCCATCTGAGCAGTTTGATATAGTCACAGCCCACCTGTTCAAACTAACCTATGAACTTTTGTTATAATGCGGAGAGACATTCCTGTGTCCAATGAACAATAAGATTGTAGGGCCCTTTGTAGTACACTGTATGCTGTGTATATAAGGGTCACTGTCCCCAGACCGGCCAGTACTCTCTCTCATCAACATTTATCTCTGATAATTGGAGGACTGGATCCGGTTGCGCTAGCGAGTGTTCCCCGTATGGTATGTTTCTCTGTGGCCACTTTGTTACCCGTTTTAATGTTAGCCATTCATTCTTAGTCTATGTATTTGTGTTTGCGATCGTTCGCTATTGTGTATGTATCTGTTTAGTTATTCTGTTAGTTATTAATGTTAGCCTGTAGTGTTTGAACTGTTAACTGTTTTTTCCCTTTTACTTAGCTAAATATTGTTAGTAAAGGTGTTGGAACCTTAGCAAGGAGTGTGTTTCACCATTTGTTATTAAGGGTTGCTGAGCATCTCAATCGCTCAAACAGCTAGCTTACAGACCGAGGTTAAACAGTATTATATCATTGCAATGCCTCAACACTAAGAATTACAGTATAAGCATACTTTGTGTAAGGTTTAAAAGGTTATTATCTGTGTGTACGCTCGCTGTGTGTATTCCGTACTCACAGCGTAGCGTGTGTACGTAACTTGCGTACCACGTGCGAGGTCTTTGTACGCAAATAGCGTACGAAGTGCGTAGCACGTGCACGAGGGACAGCGGCCATTACGGCTTCGCGATATTAGTAAATAGCTTGTGTTCTACGGTAAATAATCAGCTTTATCATATCACAATCTTGCTATGGTATTGGAGAATTAATAAACTATTTACTTACCTGTATATTGAAGTCCAGCGGAGAATTCTCTGATAGATCTGAAAGACAAAAGGTCGGTATAAAATTTATAATTTGGTTAAGGACAATTACTATTGCCTTTAGGGCTTTCCCAAGCAAGCCCGGGAATCTTACTGCTTGGGTGGAGGCACTCATACTTTATAATATAGTAACCTTTACACTTCTCGAAGGATAGAGGAAGGGAGGGTTACATAAACCAAACTGCATTAAAGGAAAATTAAAGAATAAATTAAATGTTTTCTATTTTGGAACACACGTAGGGGTAAATTTACTAAAGGTAGATTTTAATTGGTTTCAAACTGATCTAACTTGATGTTGTATTTTAAGGGATAAAATGGCTATTTTGTAACACCATTTTTTTTTTAAATAATCAATATCGACCTTTAGTAACTATATAGATTTGTATTTCGGATAATACAGTACAATTATTAGAACAGTTCAATGTTAATTTTTAAAATGTTGATGTTTATTTATATTTACTGTAACGCTATGCGGAAGATCTGCATCTCATTCCTGGCTGCAGGACTTTGGGACTAATTCAGACCTGGTTGCTGCAGCAACAGTGTACGCAGGCTGAAGCCCAGTGAAGTGTGCGCACACGCAGCAGCCGCACTGCGCATGCGCACACAGTGAGATGCGACAGTATGTCTGGACCATTTGCGGGGCGGGCCGTGGCAGCTGCATCACACGCAGCCGCTGTTACTCTAAACATGGCGGGTAGCTGCCTGCCTTCGCAGCTCGTCAGGTGCAATGCTTTTGCATGTCTGCGGTGGGGGAGAGGGCCCGGCATGCTTGCCCTGTGCTGGGCGTCCCCCCACATGCCAAAGATTTCGATTGTAAACGTGTGTTTTTTCACACATCTACAATCAGGTCTGAATTAGCCCTTTTATTGTGCTGCACATGGAATTCTATGTTTTGTGCAGGACTCTTTTTAACCTTCAAACCTAAACACTTTCTGTGAATCTCTCCAGGAAAGATTCTCTACTTCCCACCCCTTAGTAACCTCTCCCAGCTATTCTACCAGATTTCCACCCTTCCACCCTTCTACTCAGTTCATAATCTTGATACATCACTTTGAAATGAGAAATCAGGAGATCTCACATTTGCTTAGACCACACTTTCCTTTTTGGTCCCAAATAATGGGAAAACAATTACACAGTGACGTAACTAGGGATGAGCAGGTGCATACCTCCCAACTTCAGCATAGTGAAGTAGCGCGCCGACCCAAAAAGGGGGGTCTTGGTCACGGGGCCTCGCCTGAGTGGGTGTGGCCTCGTCAAAGCGGTTGACCGAAAGTGACCTCACCGCTGACCTGAAAGTTCCCACCATTGGTTACAATGGAGCGCATAGGCGCTACATTGTAACACTGCCGTGTGCCGCCTGTCAGACAGTACAGGAGCACACAGCCGATCAGGAGGGTGCCACAACGTGGCGCTCCCTGATTGGCTGAAGAAACCCACTTAGACATCAGTCAGAGTGGGTTTCTGGCATTCGGGGAAAGGGGGCCCATGTGAAAACATGGGTCCCCTTTCAGTTCATGGTCGAGTATCCGTTTTTTTATTTTTTCAAGTACGTGGATTACAAAAGGATTTACCGAGGAGCCGAAAACACTGGATTATGTGAGTATAATTTTTTCAACAGGTACACCATGGATTCTACTGGAGAAGAGGACCGACCTGCGTGGGAACATAAGGTAAGTATGTGTATATGGAGGTGTGGATGGATGTATTAAAGTTATACTTTCAAGGTGTGTGTGTAATGTCTTTATTGGGGTATTTTTTTAGTAGTAGTACTACAGGTACCAGCGGGCCCATTTTTCCGCCGCATGCTGGTACTTGTGGTTCTCCAAGTACCAGCTTGCGGGGGAGGCTTGCTGTGCCTTGTAGTACTGCTACTAAAAACAATATCAATCACTTTTCTCAAAGGCTATCAGCCCCCCATCCGCAGCCCATTGGATGGGGGGGACAGCCTCGGGCTTCACCCCTGGCCCTTGGGTGGCTGGGGGGGGGGACCCCTTGATTGAAGGGGTCCCCACTCCCCCAGGGTACCCCGGCCAGGGGTGACTAGTTGGATATTTGATGCCACAGCCGCAAGGCACTGTATAAAAGTGACCCCCGGCTGTGGCATTATCTGTCCAGCTAGTGGAGCCCGGTGCTGGTTTCAAAAATACGGGGGACCCCTACTCTTTTTGTCCCCCGTATTTTTGGAACCAGGACCAGGCGCAGAGCCCGATGCTGGTTGCTTAAATATGGGGGAACCCCTGTCCATTTCCCCCCCATATTTCTGCAACCAGGATCGGCTCAAAGAGCCCGAGGCTGGTTTGCCTTAGGAGGGGGGACCCCACGCAATTTTTTTTTTACATTTAAACTTTATTCTTTTTTTAAACAAAGTGCACAATGAAACCCAGCACGGATCTCTCAGATCCGGCCGAGATTCATTGTATTAAAGTCGGCAGTGTTTTACAAGTCACTCACGTAAAACACTGCCTAAAAAAACGAATGACATCGACATCGGAAAACCCGAAAATGCAGAATACGGCAGCTTAGTAAATTAGTCGTAATCAATTCAAAAAGTTGCATATTTACACTTTCGATGTCATTCGTGATTGAACTTTGACCTCAAACGGGAAAATACGAATCTTAGTAAATTTACCCCCATGTCGGGATTTCTACTGTCAGAATGCCGCTGTCGGTCTCCTGACCATTGGCATCCAGCAACCTGGCTACTCTAACCCTAAACTTGTAAGGTTGAAACTGCTGACTGCTAACATTAACAGTGTCTACATAATTACCAGGTTGATATTGAGACCATGTAACATTCTGGTGTCGACATTCTGAATGTCAACATAGTGGTTACATACCGGGGTGCACAGCCTTTTACTTGTGTCCGGGTGTCCCTAATCTCCCTTCATGTATTCCGCTTGCATTGGCAAACAATCGATGGCGCATGCAAACTGCCAATGTTTAAAGTCTGTGCATGCATCCGAGTCGCACATCGCTTGTGCCCCTACTGTCTGCATAACAGATGCAGCACAGAATCAGATGCACTGCCTGGGAGGTAATGGGGGTGAAGTCGATGCCGGAGTGTCTCTGAAAGCTTTCATAGACGCACAGCCACTCACACAGAAGGCCACACTCAGACGAGCGAACTGCACCTTCCATAGAGCTGGTGCAAATGTCAATGTAGCTTCCGACGGCGCATCTAAAGAAGCACAATGATGAAAATGTACTGATTTAAGACACTGCAAGGGAGCGTCTCAGTTCTCTATAATTCGTAGGCGGCATAAAGGTGCAGATGTGACTGTGCAAAAGGCGTAGCCAGAGCCGTAACTAGATATTTTGGTGCCCAGTGAAAGCACTTGCTATATATGTTAACCTGAAGAAAAACTCATAATAGAGTTTGAAACGTTGTTACAAGCAATCAAGCTGTTGTCATTCTTTACAAGTGGTTGTGAGTGCCGTACGTCTGCGCTGCTATATATATATATATATATATATATATACACTGTATATATATATTTATAGAACACCCATACTTGCAGAGCACTCCCAAGAAGATGGATTTGGACAACAATCCACCATAATTTATGCTCTTCATTTGAGAGCTCTTTTTCATTTACAGGCGTATTTATTAACATTATTGTTACTAAAATAATATGATAAAGAATGTTTTCTCACCCTTTTCACATTATTTTAGTATCACCTGGATGTATTAACCACTTGCCTGGCATGGTCGCACCAGATTCAACCATACCAGCAAGGGTCTTATCTGACCTGATTGACCAGTCAGACAGAGAGTGTTTGCAGCTGCAGGGGAAGTTTCTCTTCCCTGCAGCTGCAAACACTTCCCTTCCCTCCATTGCTGCTGTGAGCCTCCCTGCACCCCCCCCCCCCAATGTTTGTCGCGCTGCCGATCACTGCTGACCGGTCAGCACGGCAGGACCCCCCCTCCAGCGGCTGCAGACAATGGCAGCTGCTGGGGAAGTGTAAAGGTGCTCATGCACGTTGCGATTTTAGCCTTTACATTGTGTGCTATGCGATTTGTACTAAGTGGTATGCGATTTAGACAGTACACACGCGATTTGAACTACACCTGATTTTGTCTGCACTACAATATGTAAATTAAAATAGTGGGCTGGTTAACAATATTTGTGGGTGCCTTTAAAGTCAGTATCACATGCGATTCGCTACACAGTGTGCAATTTTAACTAGACGCGATGCGATGTAGTACAAAAATACCTGAATGCACATACTATTTTGCTTTGCCATATTGACTATGCGGGAGCACGCATCGCATCGCAAGGGAAAATAAATCCAGTGCGATTTGAACTAAATGCAATTTGAACTAAAAGATCAAATCGCACGCGATAATCACACCTTTAATGAACCCCCCCTTTGTGTACCTGGTGGCTGTCCCGGCTTTCAAAATGAAAGGCGCAATGGTTGCGATGTTTCAGATGGTTGCGATGTTCCGATGGTGGTGGCCAATGTTCTGATGTTTGGGGTGAACAATTTTTTTCAACTATAAATTTATTTATTTATTTATTTTCACTAAAATTATTTTGAATAATGTTAATTACACAGTCTACAACTAATTCACTCATAAAAAACCTACATTTTCTGAGCACTTTTTCGGAAAATAATTCATCAGTTAAGTGGTTAAAGGGCTTTAAAAAGCAGTTTTCATGAAAAACTGCTACAAACCATTTAATTCGCTTTTTTTTAGTAACCAAGATTGCATTTCCCATACTCATAATAGCAAATGTGATTGGACCAATTTAAAAAAAAAAAAAAAAAAAAAAAAAAGTAAAAAAATACCATAGTCAGCCCTGTGATAATTATGCCATTTTCAGATAGCATAATCACAGGGCTCACTCGATATGCTGCCTTTCTGTGCAGGGTCCCACACTAGCTGATCACAGAGAAGAAAAAAAACAGTAAAAAAAAAAAAGAAAAACAAATATCATATTTATCTACTCAGAGACTGGTGATCGGTGTTCTGGTGAGGGCTGCTAGTCACAGGGGCTCCCTGCTGCTCCTGTGACCCCTGGTGCAGTAAAGTGATGTTGCAAAGTGGCAGCTCACTTTACAGCGCTGGAGGTCACAGCAGCAGGGAGCCCCAATGACTGGCAGCCCTCCAGGGGCACTGATCACCGATCCCTGCCTCTGGTGTGTATGATCAGCAGTCGGGGGGTGTCGCAGTGCACTGGGGGGTGCCCTGTGGCAGTATCAGTGAATTTGGTTGCGGCGTGGCATCGCAGGGACAGAGCTTTCTCGCAAGCTCTGTCCCTGCATGCGAAAATTGATATATCCATGCGATGTAATCAATCATCGCATTGCAGATTGAGGTGATAAATCAGCCCCTTAGCCACATCCTCCTTTATTTAAAGCACACATTTCAAAATACTGTCATACCCATGATCCAAACCCATTTCCTTCCATACTGCAGTGAGATACCTTACTTATGGAGCTATTTGCTCCGGTATGGGACGTATGAGAGTATTGAAATGTGTGCCTTAAATAAAGGAGTGTGAGACTGAAGGTGCTTAGGGACTTGAGGGGCAAATAGGGGCAGCCAGGTGATGCTGTAAATTAAAGAGCAGAAGGCTGCAAGTAAATTGATTAATACAGAAAATTGACAGTTGCTGCAGAACAGTGCCCCCTGCCTTGTGGTGCCCTGTGTGGTGGCACATATCGCACCAGCCAAGTTACGACCCTAGACATAGCCACCACTTCATCTGCAACCACCTCTGAAAAAGGCCCCAATGTCTTATAAATGTAAAGGGTAAATAGCTGCGTCATTAATAAAGTTGTCTTCTAGTAGTTGTGATTTAGCAAAGAAGAAAAGGCTGGCATATATATTCTGATTTATTCAAAATAAGCCGTAATACCAGGAAACTTCATTCCAGACAATACATTAAACAAAATGAGATTAGCAATGCTAATTCCATTCTATAATCCAATAACATGTCTTTGCTCTTCCAAAAACAATTATACTCCGTTTACTGCATGTGCTCTTTCACATGAAAAATTTGCTAAAAAATATTATCAAAGGGGAAAATTTCAAAGTGGATGATGGGTGTATTTATATAAGCAGTAGAACATTGGGAACAAAAATTGCTCTGTAATGATGACTGCAAGCTAAAGGTATCCAGAACAATTACATATTTAACTTAACCACTTAACTGGCTAATATTTTTTCCAAAATATCCCCAAATATGTTTCTTTTTTAATATAATCAAATTAGGTAAGTAATAGCCATTTAAACATGATTCAATATACTTTTATTTAACAAAAAAACTCAAGTTTGAGCCATTACTTACATAATGTGATAATAAAATATGAAATTGACAGTTTTGGTCACATTTTTGAAAAAAAACAAAATTAAAAAACAGAAAAAATCTTTACTGTATTTACTTTTAAATATGTACACACACATTTTATATACATACTAGTTAACAGCCTTTCAAAATGACGGAACAACATAACAGTAATTTCAGCGCCGGCGGCTGTGTGCGCCCATACGGAATAAAGCTTGAATTGTTATATTGGGCACCATCTAGTGGTCGCCAGCATGCAAATCACTTGAATTCCCCCCAGAGAGGTGAGAAGCAGCGTTAGCCTGTGACTGAGGAAAGGTGCAGATACATCCTGAAGATGATAATGATGGCCAGCAATACCTAGATGTAGCTGATCAGCTGATTGCGGACTCATTGGCTGATTTAGCTGTGCTTCTTTGCATTGCTCATGCATATTTCATGGTTTGCTGATCATTTTATTAAGTACAGGGGGGGTAATTCAGACCTGATCGCTCGCTAGCGTTTTTTGCACCGCTACGATCAGGTCAGAACTGCGCACGTGTATGCACCGTAATGCGCAGGCGCATCACACGGTTACAAAGCGGTTCGTTGCTCTGCGATGGGTTTGTGCGAAGAATCCATTCACACGGGCGATCGCAAGGAGATTGACAGGAAGAAGGCGTTTGTGGGTGGCAACTGACTGTTTTCTGGTAGTGTTTGGAAAAACGCAGGTGTGTCCAAGCATTTGTAGGGCGGGTCAATATAAAGAATGAAAAAGGTTAAAGGAACTGCTGCGCTATGGAAGGCTGCAGTGGCAATACACGCGGGTGTCACTCCTAACTCCAAAATACAGAAAAAAACAACAAGATGGTGTATCACTACTGCGCACAACTATAATATAGAGAATACATTTCTTGGGGTGTCCAGACGTAATCCGTGTCATGGGTCAGTCTCTTTTAGTTCCACATTTTCTGACTTTTATGATGGTGAGAGATCTTAGAAATGTCCAACGTCCATCAAAAAATAGGATTTTAATTAACTACTGGTAAATCCTTTTCTCGTAGTCCGTAGAGGATGCTGGGGTCCACATTAGTACCATGGGGTATAGACGGGTCCACTAGGAGCCACTGGCACTTTAAGAGTTTGAGAGTGTGGGCTGACTCCTCCCTCTATGCCCCTCCTACCAGACTCAGTCTAGAAACTGTGCCCGAGGAGACGGACAACTTCGAGAGAAGGATTTTACACAGATAGTGGTGAGATTCACACCAGCTCACACATACAAGGCACCCCAAGCTAACTAGCTTGAAACATCAGCAACAGCTGAACAGTATTACTTAACCAAGTAACAAAACAGTTCTAAACCAAGAACTAAGCAGTACTGAACAAAGTAACCACTGCAGGAAAACGAAGCACTGGGCGGGCGCCCAGCATCCCCTACGGACCACGAGAAAAGGATTTACCAGTAGGTAATTAAAATCCTATTTTCTCTTACGTCCTAGAGGATGCTGGGGTCCACATTAGTACCATGGGGATGTACCAAAGTTCCCAGAATGGGAGGGAGAGCGCGGAGGCTCCTGCAGAATTGATTGACCAAACTTCAGGTCCTCAGCGGTCAAAGTATTGAACTTGTAGAACTTTGCAAACGTGTTCGACCCAGACCAAGTAGCCGCTCGGCAAAGCTGTAAAGCCGAGACACCCCGGGCAGCCGCCCAGGAAGAACCCACCCAGGGCCATTTCTAGCTAATTTGGCTCGGAGTGCAAGATTTCAAAATGCGCCCCCCCCCATTCACAGAAAAAAAAAATGGGCCCCCCATAGATATAAAAAGAAAAAGTATGCGCGCACCGAAAGCGCGCTCCCGGTGAGGGGGCGGGCCCTCGGTAAAATGGGTGTGGCTGTGTTAAAATGGGCGTGGCCTCATCTGATCTCATCATCACGGCCACCACAGGATAAAAAAAAAAAGTCCCCATTTTACACAGTACGGCAGGTACGTGTCCCCATTTTACACATTGCGGCAGGCACGTGTCCCCGTTTTACACATTGCGGCAGGCACGTGTCCCCATTTTACACATTGCGGCAGGCAAGTGTCCCCAATTTACACATTACAGCAGGCACGTGTCCCCATTTTACACATTGCGGCAGGCACGTGTCCCCATTTTACACATTGCGGCTGGCACGTGTCCCCATTTTACACATTGCGGCAGGCACGTGTCCCCATTTTACACATTGCAGCAGGCAAGTGTCCCCATTTCACACATTGCGGCAGGCACGTGTCCCCATTTTACACATTGCGGCAGGCACGTGTCCCCATTTTACACATTGCGGCAGTCACATGTCCCCATCTTACACATTACGGCAGGCACGTGTCCCCATTTCACACAGCACGGCAGGCACGTGTCCCCATTTTACACAGCACGGCAGGCACATGTCCCCATTTTACACATTGCGGCAGCACTTGTCCCCATTTTACACAGCACGGCAGGAAAGTGTCCCCATTCTCTACAGTACGGCAGGCAAGTGTCAAGTGGGGGGGGGGAAGAAGATAGAGGAAGGGGGGGAGAGAGATATACAACTTACATATCATGACGATCTTCTCCGCTCCTCGGGGCGGGCCGCCTCTCCTTCCTCGCTCCGGCCGCCGGCGCCTCCTCTTTCCAGCTTGGCTCCCAATCCTTTTCCCGGGTACTCCTGCTCGGGGGGCGGAGTTTCGCGGATTGACGCGGTTGCGTCGTGACGTCACGACGCAACCGCGTCATTCTGCGAAACTCCGCCCCCCAGAGCAGGAGTACTCGGGAAGAGGGAGGAGGGAATCAGGGACCCGTAAAGTGCCACGGCGGGCGCCCTGTGTGGTTGCACGGCTCGCCTGCCGCAAGAAACGGCACTGAACCCACCTTACGAATAGAGTGGACATTAACAGACGTAGGACACGGCAATACTGCCGTAGAATACGCATGTTGGATAGTGAACCTGATCCAGCGAGTGATCGTCTGCTTAGAAGCAGGACACCCAATTTTCTTGGGATCATGCAGGACAAACAGAGAGTCCGATTTTCTGTGACGAGAAGTCCTCTTCACGTAGATTTTCAGAGCCCTTACAACATCCAAGGACTTTGATGAAATTGAGGAGTCAGTAGCAACTGGCACCACAATAGGTTGGTTGATATGAAATGCCGACACAACCTTCGGAAGGAACTGCTGACGTGTCCGGAGCTCAGCTCTATCTTCATGGTAGATCAAATAGGGCTCTTACAAGACAAAGCCCCCAGCTCTGACACACGTCTAGCAGAAGCTAAGGCCAACAAAGTGTCAAAGTCAGAAAAATATCTCTATACACACTGCCATATTTGCACCTCATACACGTCCGCGCTGCACATGCGTACGCTCTCCCGTGCGTGCGCATACTCACAGTCGCGGGCACCCGCAGGCGCACGGTATGCGTATTTACGGTAGAGTTTATGTGATCGTAGCGTGCGACTCAATCGTTACATATTTTAACTATATAATGTATTTTGTAGATCATGGTCCCTTTGATAGATTCTGAAAGTTTAGTTAATATAGCATGTTCCTGGACAGAGGGATCCCTCTTTGTATTGTACGAAGGGTCTAACAGGAGTCATACAGTGGTGTTTAGTACCCATCGGAAGAGTATTTAATTAGCAATATTCCGGTGTTGGTTTGGAGCGGATTAATCGCTCGTGCGAATAGTTATGGACATAAGAAGTTTATGTCCATTTACTATTATTTGCTCTTACTTAGCCATGCGGCGGGAAACCTAGTATCCCACCCACCTGGGCAGTTGGAAATAGCCACAGCCCACCTGTATGAATCAACCTATGACCTTTTGTTATAATGCGAAGACGAATTCCTGTGTCCAATGAACAATAAGAATGTAGGGACCATTGTACTGTATTGTGTGTAGTGTATATAAGGTCAGCCAGCCTGAACAGGGATCAGACTCTCTCCACAAAGGGTTATCATATTGACAAACTTGGGGTCTGGTACCAGGCTGCGCTGCGATCGTTCCCAGTGTGTGTATGTAAGTAATTCTCTGTAATCATTGCTCTTTCTTTGTATTGGCCACATTCTCTCTCTCTTTCGGTTTAGTTTAAGATTGTAACGTTATTGTATATTTCTGTCTAGATATTCTGTTAGATTTATATGTTAGTTTGTAGCGTATGACTTGTGAATTGTTTCCCCTTTTTGAAATAACTTAAGACTCTTGTTAGTAAAAGGTTTTGGACCCTTAACACGGTAGTGTGTATTCATTATATTGCAAGGGGTAATAAGAGCGTCTCAATCGCTCAAACAGCTTTAGTATTAACAAGGTTAAACAGCGTTATATCGCTACATTGGTTCTAGTACAAGGTTTACAGCATAAGAATATCTTTTCTGTGTGTTACATACAAGGTTTAATGATTGTTATCTTGTGAGCGTATGCGCCGCTTGTGATCTCCTCGTGGTCTCGAGCGTCCGCTACGCTGATAGCGTAGCATTACGGTATTCGCTCAACTATTGTGTGCCCGATACCAACAGCGTATTCTCGCGAGCGTTTGTGTCGCTCGAGCGGCTCGCTCCCGATACAGCGTCCGCTACGCTAAGAGCGTACCCTTACGGTACTACATACTCCAATAGCGTACAAAGTCTCTTAACCTCTTAGAGTGTTTAATAAGGTAATCAAAATCGACATTCTCAATTGAGGGCTCGTCCTCCCTCCACACATCCATCCGCACTAGCTAAAACAGACTTTATCTGTCAGCAAAGGGCGGGAACGCAGTATCCTTTCGTATCCGTATTGGTGGTGAGGGATACAGTAGTGCTGGCTAGATAAGCGTCTGTAGGAGTGCTGGGGTGGAATCCGGAACCGGAGGTAAGAACAATACACTATTATCTTTTAAAACTGTTTATTTCTGCTTTTGCATACGCACACACGCATGCACGCACACATCTACATTGTTACAGCTCACTTTCTTGTTGCCATTAGAATTGATTATTAGACACGTGCTGAAGAAATCTGGTGCTATTTAGTTAAGATTACAAAGGAAAATTGTTAAGGGTATAAGTGTAAAGAACACACACACAGCATAGCAAATACTGTGTGGTGGACGGTAAGCGATTTCTGTTGAGTATTGTTTACATTGATAGAAGCGTGTTGATTGTGTCGCTGTGGGCGTATCTGCACTTTTGTCTCGGACAACGTGCAAAAGCACGTACGTGACGCAAAGGCATACGCACGTGGCGTGTTTTACGCAACGGAGCGTACGGATACGCCCATTGAGACTCATATCACACAATAACCTTGTTTAGGGTGGGCGGTATAGTATAGCCACCTGGTAAATAGCACACAGTTGTTCAGTTCAGTTTTACTAAAAGTATTAGTGAAAAGAAAACCTTTTTCTACTGCAAAACCCAGGGATTGGACTCCTACCTGTATGAAAGGAATTTCTGTACAGAAAGATTAAAAGTGTATTTGATTGGAAAGGAGTGAGTGTGGAACTTAAGGTGTTGTTTTTGTGAACCCACAAATCGGGATCCCGTCGGAGACCACATCAGGTGAGTGGACACTTGGTGGCGTGGGACTGGCTTGCCCGCGTTAACATTATATAAGGTAAAGGAGCAAGTAGTTTCCGCAGACAAAAGGACTGCAAGGTATTCAAGCGCAGCCCCGGGGGGGGTTTTGCGTAGCACCCATATAGTTAAAGCTCCGGCTGAAGGTTTCGCAGCCTAAACAACCGATTCCATTGGTCGTAAAGCGTATAAATATTTAGTTATTTATGCGCTGTGCGACTGGACCGCACGTAATTGTGTGCATTAGTTTGTTACCTTGGTACCCATCAACAATTTATTGTGGGATCATAAACGCTACTTGTACATTCTAACGTGATTTGTGTAGGTTTTTGTTATTTTAAGGGAGTTTCGCTGTTCACTAAGCAAATCTCTAACGACCAATACTTGCTGGGGAGGGATCGCATACTCCCTCGCGCCCCAGTAAATAGAGGTTACAAAAGATCCCACGGATTGGATAGGCCAATTGGGGCGCAGAGTGAGTGAAAGCACTAGTTGAACTTTCGCCGTCGCCTTACCGCGGGCAATTTGGTCTGTTTGTCAGAATTAGCTAAGACAGCAATATCTGCAAACGATGGGGGCCAGTTGCTCAAAGAAGGGACGTCCAACAAGGGTTCACGTTGGTAGTTGCTGGCCCAAAGGGTCAGCCAGGTATCAGGTATTATGCAACGAATGGGAACTTATGACAGAGGATGATGGGGAACAGTCTCCCCGGGTAGGCAGTCTGAACCCTGAGGTATTGCAGAACCCACGAAAAAGGATAGGTCTAATAAAATCTGCTAAGCAGAGGATTAGACAAAATGATTGTTTACAGTTATGGCAACGGGAAAGTGAAATACAAGGAGAGCTAGCTCATACAGCTGACTCTCACCTTGGTGAGAGGAATGTGGCAATGAAAGAGAAGGTAGTTACAGAGAATGACACACTGGTGTACGATAAAAATGCACTTAGTAACTGTATTAAGAACGAAAGTAACAAATGTAATAATGTTTATAAAAATGAAAGTGTAAAAATCACAAATGTTAACCTGTGCAAGTCGCACCCCATGTTAAACTTCCCTCAGGATTATCAGCAAGAAAGTGAGCCCAGAACGATGTCGGCACCTCTTCCAGCAGCCATCACACAAGACATCCAGGTGGACGCGACCAAATCGGTAAAGGCAATAATTAAACCCCCTAACGGAGGGTCAGGTGAGGTCGTGTCCACAGGTACGTACAATGTTTTATATCACGCACAAACAAATGTACCCCATATTGTAAGACCAAAACAAGGTGATGTAATTGAGTTTAGTCCTGTCAGGGTGATCACAGTCCCCAATGGGAAGACTGACGATCAGGGAATCCTTCCCGTCCAGGACAGTGCAATGCGCTGTCCCTGGTCCCGGATGGAATTGAGATCAATTATGTCTGAATTTCCTGATCCCAGGAAAAATCTAGTAGCGTGTCAAAGGTTTGTTAAAGAACTAGGAAACTCCACAGAACCCACCAACAAAGAGTGGCGGACAGTGCTGAGGGCATGTTTGCCCTCCAGTGTTGACCCTGAAAAATTCATTGCTGATTGTAAATTAGACACGGAGGCACCTTGTACGGAGGAACACAATCAGGAATGTATTAAGCAGATCAACCGACAGTTAGAAATATATTTCCCCGCCATTGTCGAGTGGAACAAAATCTTCTCCATAAGACAAAACGAAGGGGAAAGTATTTCCAATTATTTCAATCGAGCACTGCAAGTAATGGCTAGGAACACTGGGATCACAGACATCAAAACAAGTGCACCGCACAGAGAAGTAGCAGTATCTGTGCTAATGGATGGGTTAAAGGAAGTGTTGAGAGCAAGGATACAGATCACCAATCCATACTGGAGAGATAAATCAGTAACTGCATTAAGGGACTCTGCTGTTGGGCATGAGCAAACCAGCATCAAGCGAAGGGAAACAAAGAAGCCTCAGATCCCTGTGGTTAAGCCAAAGGTGACAAGGTGTTATAACTACCAAAAGGAAGGTCATTTTGCAAGAGATTGCAGATCAGGAAGTAGACAAAATTCACATAAACCCCCTAGACAAAGATATGAGCAGGGTTATGACACACAAAATTATAAACAGGGATCATATAGAAAAATTTTGAGCCACACCCATAACATGTAGTCAGGAAAGGTGATCATTAGGACTGATGGTAAGCCTGAGGTAACAGTTAATAAATTGGGAGGTGTTATAACTACCAAAAGGAAGGTCATTTTGCAAGAGATTGCAGATCAGGAAGTAGACAAAATTCACATAAACCCCCTAGACAAAGATATGAGCAGGGTTATGACACACAAAATTATAAACAGGGATCATATAGAAAAATTTTGAGCCACACCCATAACATGTAGTCAGGAAAGGTGATCATTAGGACTGATGGTAAGCCTGAGGTAACAGTTAATAAATTGGGAGGTCGTTCCCTGAAGACACAGGAATGACCGGGTGAAACGTTGTAAATGTATCTGTGAAATGTTTTTTTCTCTCTCCCCATCTCTGACGATCATTGATAGGACTCAAACATTGCATATCTACTTGGTCTTTGCAGAAGTCTACCAAACCCCAGCATGACCTACCCACATCAATGTATCCTGGCCAGATACAGAGGGTATGAAGGTGCTGGTGGGAGGGACTGCGCAAGGAAACCATTGGACATGTAGATATGACAGCCTGATGATCTGACAATGTTTTAAAATGTTTGAAAAATGTTTTTTTCCCCTGTTGTTGTTCACTGTTGATTTATGTGATATATACATATATGAATTGTTCTCTCTCTCTTTTGTTTTTTTTGTTTCCTCTCTTCTTTCTCATGTTTTCATGATTTAAAGATGGTATGTCACCCATCAGTTAGACAAATGGTAATGCAAGATTTTTGCTCCTTACAGAAAGATCGCTGGTTTGGAAGAAATATTGCATCACCGGAATGTTCGTTTGGAAGACTGAGAAACAGCACCTTTGAGATGCCGACAGAACAGGAAGAACAACAAGACTAGAGAACTAATTATCGTAACAAGTTTCTCTCCCCCTCAAACTGATTTTCTGTACCCCATTACAAATTTCTTCTTTTCTCCTCCTGTAAGATGGACTTGCCCAAAGAGACTGTGATATGGATTTTCCTGTTGACCATGATGTTGACCAGAGCAGTCTGTTCCGGCGAGAGTACCAGAGAGGTCGAGAAAGGATCCAGAAAGGTTCCGATGACTGAGACGGAGGTGTAAATTTCCAATAGCAACACAACCACCAAGCAAAAGGCGAGTACCGGAAACGATCTAGCAGCCATGTTATTTGTAAACATTTGTTAGCTGAAAAGAAAACTGTATCTGTCGGCTCTGTAACAATGTCATTGAGGATGGGTGCATAAAGAAATGCCAATCCAGTTTTAATATCCATATGGACCGGCATCCATTGAGTGACTATCACTCCTTAGTGGGTAGTGTGTTAAATAAAACAGATTGTTGGGTATGCTCTCAAGTACCTCAAGGTCATAGCAAATCAGGGCTAGTACCATTTCCTTTAACGTTAGGGGAGGTACTTGAGTTAAGTGGTGGGAGACCGGTGGACAGGAGGTTTAATATCTCCAGCCCTCCTAGTTTGAAGCTCCACCAATACCATGTGGATATGTCCCTATTATGTTTTAACATCTCCAATCCCCGAAAGCCGGGAAATTGGGAAGTGTCATGGAGTAATCAAACCATGACCCTTTCGCATAGAGCAGATAGAATGCCTACAGATACAGAGCTTATACGCCACATTGCCAGTAGAGGAAAATCTTTCCGGTATAGGTATACCTTAGGAAATAGGATTACGAGAGTTGGAGAGGTATCACCAGGATACTGTGCACATATCGTACAACCTGATACGTGTACTAAGCAGATGGAAGAATTAGGGTTAGGAGATTTCACATGGAAGGTGTGTAATATGGTTATGTCCTACTCCGTCCCATATGTTCTCCCCGATGATGCATATTTCATATGCGGGAGAAAGGCGTATAAGTGGCTTGCCCCAAACTCTGAAGGATTGTGTTATATTGGAAAAGTACTGCCTGAAGTAATGACTGTATCACATGACAAAATGAAAGACATACACCGTGTAGCCCAAACTCCTTACACTCACACCCATTACGAGCACGTAGTTAAACGGCACCTGATAGAAAGAACAGAGCATCCGGCCTCTGACATGATCCATGAATCCACCGGGATTCAGTTTCTAATCGCGTTAGACATCACTCGCACCGCCAGAGGAGTGTTGAAATTATAAATACATATCTGCGCTTGCAAATTTGTTAGATAATATCACTGAAATGTATGATGACACGTTTAGGTATACTGGAAGAGAACTTCAAGCTTATAAAACAGAACCGGTACAGCATAGAATGGTTCTTAATTACCTCACAGCAGTGACAGGCGGATATTGTGTCACACTGGCAACACAATACGGCGTGAAATGTTGCACATATATTACGAATAGCACCGAGGACCCGGTCGAGGTCATAGACCAAAAGATGGACGATATTCTCCAACTGAAGTGGGAATTTCGCAGGAGACACAATCTCACTCTTGCTGCTGTAGGTAATGAGCTGACTGGTTGGGTGTCATGGTTGTACCCGCGAAATTGGTTCTCTGGTTTAGGAGACTGGGCTCAAGGAGTCATAATGGATGTTGGGAAGTTTCTCCTATGTATCTTAGGTGTTATCATAACGATTGGCTTGATATTTAGATGCGGGCAGGCTTTAATGAAGTGCAATCGTCGTACTAGGGTAATGAGTTTAAGGAGTGAGGAAACTGTAATTCCAATGGACTTGATTTATGACCCAACGGTAGAAACAATGATGTGATGAAAATGCGATTTCTACGGTCCGTTTCTTTCACCTGTTTTTCCGTTTTCTCCAAGGTAAAAAGACCCACTTGGACGAGGAGTTTGATGAGCCGATATACAGACAACAGATGGATTAAAGAAGAAGTTTTGACAACCTGATACACAGATTTTTGATGAACTATGCCATGGATCCCCAGTTTCCCTAGAAATTTTAAAATTACGCTAGCCCAACACTTTTGTAAATCTATGGACATTGACAGCTTTTGCTCGCACCTTATGGGCAAAAGCACAAAGAAGACTGCATTCAACAGACACCAAACAAGACCTCAATCGACGAATGTACATTTACCTGACATAGAATACCACCGCATTTACCGTAATTATGTCTTTTCTTCATTTCTACAACCCTCAGGTAATGACACACATAGTCGATAGGGAATACAGGCACAGATATCAGCAATCACATATTCCCCCATTCGTGTATCATCAACTAAAATGTGCTCCCCCATTTTGTTACAACCAAAAGCCGAAAAGAGCTCGGTAAAGTTTGACAGCCCATCCACAGACCCGTACCACGGGATAAGAAGGAATTCAAATGTATACTTCGCAATGCCTCGAAGCTTGATGTACAACACGTACGGCACGATGATACATGACCCCCCCAAACATGGATTCATACACACATGCTTCTACTATCTCACTAGGTCATACCCTCTTCACACCTTCTCCACTCTCCTCCCTTACCCAACCATGGAAATGTATTAACCCCTGACATATATTTTTCTCTTTTGAAATGTTTTAGAAGGTGGCAGTTATTGTTGACTGCCAAAGGGTGGACTGTCAAAGTCAGAAAAATATCTCTATACACACTGCCATATTTGCACCTCATACACGTCCGCGCTGCGCATGCGTACGCTCTCCCGTGCGTGCGCATACTCACAGTCGCGGGCACCCGCAGGCGCACGGTATGCGTATTTACGGTAGAGTTTATGTGATCGTAGCGTGCGACTCAATCGTTACATATTTTAACTATATAATGTATTTTGTAGATCATGGTCCCTTTGATAGATTCTGAAAGTTTAGTTAATATAGCATGTTCCTGGACAGAGGGATCCCTCTTTGTATTGTACGAAGGGTCTAACAGGAGTCATACAGTGGTATTTAGTACCCATCGGAAGAGTATTTAATTAGCAATATTCCGGTGTTGGTTTGGAGCGGATTAATCGCTCGTGCGAATAGTTATGGACATAAGAAGTTTATGTCCATTTACTATTATTTGCTCTTACTTAGCCATGCGGCGGGAAACCTAGTATCCCACCCACCTGGGCAGTTGGAAATAGCCACAGCCCACCTGTATGAATCAACCTATGACCTTTTGTTATAATGCGAAGACGAATTCCTGTGTCCAATGAACAATAAGAATGTAGGGACCATTGTACTGTATTGTGTGTAGTGTATATAAGGTCAGCCAGCCTGAACAGGGATCAGACTCTCTCCACAAAGGGTTATCATATTGACAAACTTGGGGTCTGGTACCAGGCTGCGCTGCGATCGTTCCCAGTGTGTGTATGTAAGTAATTCTCTGTAATCATTGCTCTTTCTTTGTATTGGCCACATTCTCTCTCTCTTTCGGTTTAGTTTAAGATTGTAACGTTATTGTATATTTCTGTCTAGATATTCTGTTAGATTTATATGTTAGTTTGTAGCGTATGACTTGTGAATTGTTTCCCCTTTTTGAAATAACTTAAGACTCTTGTTAGTAAAAGGTTTTGGACCCTTAACACGGTAGTGTGTATTCATTATATTGCAAGGGGTAATAAGAGCGTCTCAATCGCTCAAACAGCTTTAGTATTAACAAGGTTAAACAGCGTTATATCGCTACATTGGTTCTAGTACAAGGTTTACAGCATAAGAATATCTTTTCTGTGTGTTACATACAAGGTTTAATGATTGTTATCTTGTGAGCGTATGCGCCACTTGTGATCTCCTCGTGGTCTCGAGCGTCCGCTACGCTGATAGCGTAGCATTACGGTATTCGCTCAACTATTGTGTGCCCGATACCAACAGCGTATTCTCGCGAGCGTTTGTGTCGCTCGAGCGGCTCGCTCCCGATACAGCGTCCGCTACGCTAAGAGCGTACCCTTACGGTACTACATACTCCAATAGCGTACAAAGTCTCTTAACCTCTTAGAGTGTTTAATAAGGTAATCAAAATCGACATTCTCAATAGTGACAGCCTTCCATGTGAGAAACTTGACCTCAACCTCCTGTAGAGGCTCAAACCAATCCGATTGGAGAAACTGCAGCACCACGTTAAGATTCCATGGTGCCATAGGCGGCACAAAGGGAGGCTGGATGTGCAGAACCCCTTTCAAAAAGGTCTGAACCTCCGAGAGGGAAGCCAACTGTTTCTGGAAGAAAGTGGATAGGGCCGAAATCTGGACCTTTACGGATCCAAAACTCAGGCCCATATCCACACCTGCTTGCAGGAAGAGGAGAAACCGTCCCAGTTGAAACTTCACTGTAGGAAACTTCTTGGACTCACACCAAGATACATATTTTTTCCAAATACGATGGTAATATTTAGACGTTACTCCATTGCGAGGCTGTACCAGGGTAGGAATAACCTTGTTCGGAATGCACTTCCGAGCTAATATCCGGCGTTCAATCTCCATGCCGTCAAACGTAGCCGCGGTAAATCTTGATAAGCGAACGGCCCCTGCTGCAGCAGGTCCTCCCGAAGAGGAAGAGGCCTCGGCAGTAGATACTGCCTTCTAGCAGTAGATCCATAAGATCCGCGTACCAAGCCCTTCTTGGCCAGTCCGGAGCAATGAGGATCGCCTGAACTCTTGTTCTCCTTATGAGTTTTAGAACTTTTGGAATGAGTGGGAGTGGAGGAAACACATGTACACCGACTGGAACACCCACGGAGTCACTAGGGCGTCCACCGCCACGGCTTGCGGGTCCCTCGACCTGGACCAATACCGCCAAAGCTTCTTGTTGAGACGAGAGGCCATCATGTCTATTTGAGGTACACCGCAAAGACCTGTTACCTCCGTGAACACCTCCGGATGGAGTCCCCACACTCCTGGATGGAGATCGTGTCTGCTGAGGAAGTCTGCTTCCCAGTTGTCTACTCCCGGAATGAAGATTGCTGACAGCGCCAACACGTGTTTTTCTGCCCAGAGGATGATTCTAGTTACCTCTGACATTGCAGCTCTGCGTTCTGCCCTGTCGGTTTATGTAAGTCACTGTCGTTACATTGTCCGACTGCATTTGAATGGCTCGACATCGCAGAAGATGGGCCGCTTGGAGAAGACCATTGTCTTCTACATACAAGGCTATTAACCAAACTGCACCATCATACATCTCCTCACTCATCTCAAAATATCTCCCTACCAGACCTCTCCACTCTGCACAAGATCTGCGTCTCTCATCCACATGTATTACCTGTTCCCACTCAAAATTACAGGACTTTACCCGGGCTTCACCCACTCTGTGGAATGCACTCCCACGCACAATAAGACTCTCCTCTAGTCTCCAAACCTTTAAACGTTCTCTGAAAACTCATCTCTTCAGACAAGCCTACCAAATTTCAGACCCACACACATAACCTTCACATCTTCCCTATCAAGTTACATCCCCTCTGTACAGTCCACATAAACTCACATTTTGTCTTCCAACATTGCTGGGTGATCATATCATATACAACCCATTAAGAACCTAGCAACCTGGGGAACCATTATGTGACAGGTAGCATCTATCCTTGTGTATCAATGCCTATTTCCCTATAGATTGCAAGCTTGCGAGCAGGGCCTTCCTACCTCTGTCTGTCTGTCTGTCTGTCTTTGCCCACTTTTGTTCTATAATTGTTGTTCTAATTGTAAAGCACATTGGAATATGCTGCGCTATATAAGAAACTGCTAATAAATAATAATAAATAATTGTACACGGCTCTTAGTTCCAGAATGTTTATTGGTAGGCTGGATGCCAGGCTTGACCACCTTCCTTGGAAGGATTCCCCCTGAGTGACTGCACCCCAACCCCGGAGACTTGCATCCGCGGTTAGAAGGATCCAGTCCTGAATCCCGAATCTGTGGCCCTCCAGAAGGTGAGGTAGTTGTAGCCACCAGAGGAGTGAAATCCTGGCTCTTGGTGACAGACGTATTCTCTGGTGCATGTGTAGAAGAGATCCCAACCGCTTGTCCAGGAGAACCAGTTGGAAGTGCCGAGCATGAAACCTTTACTTTACAGAAATTATCTCACGGCGCTAGTAGTAGTACTTTAAATAAGGTCTAAGATAAACACATTTATACTCTTTCAGCTGCAGAGTGTTATTATGCTTGTGTAGGCATAAATTAACCGGGTCTCCAACTACATAGGAGAGCCAATTGGACAAATTCTTACAAGACATTCTGCGCTAATCTGATCTAACAGGCTTATGAAATTAGAGTGAATTCACATGTGTATAATAAAAACATTTATTCAATGAATTAATCATATATACCTTTAAATAAATATGTGTACACAAATACAAATAATTAATTAAAAACTGTATACATGTACAATTAACCATATAAGTGAACCTAATTGGATCCTATTTCTAATAGTCGGCTATATAATGAAGATCTGTATGCAGGAGGATCAGATATTGAATATTAGATATAGACCATGTCCACAGTCTCTCATCCCTCCCAACTGTCCCAATTTTCGCGGGACAGTCACATTTTTTTGGGGACTGTCCCGCTGTCCCACCCGCGGGCCAAAGTGTCCCGCGGTGGGGGAGGGGGCAGTTGGGAGTCTCTGTCTCTCACTGCCCTGCTTAGCAGAGCAGCGGTGAATAGATGCTGTGCGCATGCGCACAGCATCTAGTCACTGGAGTCACAGGGAGAGGGGGCATGCCAGTGGCTTACAGAGTGCTAGGCATGCCCCCTCAGTGACGAAAAATGGAGGCGTGGCTCGCTATCGCGGGTCCTCCCGCTAAGCTACGCCCCCTTTTATTATGCCACGCCCATTTTTGGGGATAATAACGAAAAGTTGGGAGGTATGGTCTCTCATGTGAAAAATATCCTCATCACTGATGTATTTTGTAAATGACCACAGGTAGTTCACTTGTCAATTGAGCAGAGACCATATATTGAGATAAAAAGTTCATCAATTGATGTTTAAAAAGTCTCAACAAATTTCTTGTAAATGACAACAGGCTTCAAATAGCCTAGGCAGGCTTAGCTACAATGCGCTCACCCTCCGTCTCAGTTCAGAAGACGGATCCAGCCGGACACTCGCTGTGTGCGCCGTGCGGGTGCGGCTAGGAGGCTCCGGACGTCTCCGACCTCCCACATGAAATGAGCCGCTGCAGTCCCCAAGAATCTCGCTGGTGAATTACCGCTGGTGTCCGGCGCTTACACAGTGAAAACCGGGGATATCCAAGATGAATGGTACTGTCATCAATTGTTCCTCTAAGCATGTTCCACTGAGCATGAAACCTTCCCTACTGTAGAGCCTGGCAAGAGGCCACCATCTTCCCCAGAAGGCGAATGCACTGATGAACCGAAACCTGGGCTGGCTTCAGGACATCCTGGACCATTGTTTGTATCATCAACGCTTTTTCCCCCGGAAGACACACCCTCTGCACTTCTGTGTCGAGGATCATTGCCAGAAAGGACAACCTCCTGGTCGGCTCCAAATGTGATTTTGGAAAAATCAGGATCTAATCGTGTTCCCTGAGCACATGAATCATGAGAACAATGGACTGCAACAACCTCTTCCTGGACGCTGCCTTTATCAGCAGATCGTGCAGATATGGGATTATGTTCATCCCCTGTATGCGGAGGAGAACCATCATCTCTGCCATCACCGTCGTGAACACCCTCGCTGCTGTGGAGAGGCCAAATGGTAGTGCCACAAATCGGAATGTGGAGGTACGCATCCTTGATATCCAGGGATACCAGAAACTCTCCCTCCTCCAGACGTGAAATCACTGCTCTGAGAGACTCCATTTTGAATTTCAAAATTGGTCTGACCGAACCATACGGATTCGGCACCATGAAAAGGTTTGAATGATAACCCTTGTTTAGCATATGAGGTGGAACTGGGACAATGACCTGTGATTTTCCCAATTTTAGGATGGCTTCCTGTAGGATAGCCCAATCTGTCAGCAAAGCCAGGAAGCCTGATTTGAAGAATCGGTGAGGCGGGAGTTCTTGAAACTCCAGTCTGTACCCCTGGGACACAATATCCTGTACCCAGGGATCCAGGCCGGATGACACCCAGACGTGGCTGAAACATCTGAGTTTCGCACCCACCAGCCCGTCCTCCAGGCTTTGAGGTCCACCGTCATGCTGAGGATTTTGAGGAACCAGAAGCAGGTCTCTGGACCTGGGAGCCTGCGGGTGCAGGCTTTTTGGATTTTGCCTGACCACCTCTTAAGAAAGTGGTAGAAGGCTTGGGCTTTTTTGTCTTAGCGGTCCGAAAGGATTGCTGCACAGCTGAAGAAACTGTTTCTTCGTAGAAGGAGTAGCAGAGGAAGGAAAGGTGACTTACCCACGGTTGCCGTGGAAATCCACGCATCCAACGTTTCCCCAAATAGAGCCTGACCTGTGTAGGGTAGGTTATCCACACTTCTCCTGGATTCCGCATCTGCAGACCATTGGCGTAGCCAGAGTCCCCTGCGAGCTGATACCAACATGGAGGATATCCATGCAGTCAGCATACCCAGGTCTTTTATGGATTCCACCATGAACCCTGCAGAATCCTGTATGTTACATAAAAACAATTCAATGTCACTTCATCCATTCTAACCAAATCCTCTAGTAATGTGCCTGACCACTTTACTATGGCTTTAGAAACCCATGCACAGGCAATAGTGGGCCTTAAGGCTACTCCTGAAGCAGTGTATATGGATTTGAGCATAGTGTCAGTCTTACGATCAGCCGGTTCTTTCAATGTGGTAGAACCAGGGACAGGTAAAACCACCTTTTTAGACAGTTTGGAGACAGATGCATCAACAATTGGTAGGTTTTCCCATTTTTTCCTATCTTAATCAGGGAAGGAAAAAGAAACCTGAACTCTTTTTGGGATCTGGAATTTTTTCTCCGGGTTTTCCCAGGATTTTTCAAATATAGCGTTTAATTCTTTAGATGCGGGAAAGGTTAGCAGGGCTTTCTTATTATCAGTGAAGTAAGCCTCCTTAACCTGCTCAGGTGTAGTGTCATTAATGTTTAACACATCTCTAATGGCCTCAATCATGAGCTGCAAGGGATGCCGCCCCCCTCAGCACGTCCCTATTACCGTCTGAAGTATCAGAATCGGTATCCGTGTCATCTTGCATAATTTGGGCACGGTCACGTTTCCGTGGGAACATGCTAGGGGATTTTGCAGGAATAGGGACAGAGCCTGACCAAACTGCCATACACTTCTTCAACACCTGAGTTTCAGTCTCAGTATTAGCTTCGACAATAAGGATCTGAGACAAAGCATTACAATCCTGTGTACGTGAGCGGAGATCTTGAAAGAAACCGCTACGGACACGTTGGTGTACAATAGATTGTGAGTGGGGTACGCCCATTTTTCGAGATTTCCTGTGTATATATGAGATTCTACTAGATATATATGAAAGATACCTTTATAGGTTTTATTCCATACTTACACTGTTGTTCTTATAGTAGGAGTAGAATTAAAGGGAATATAACACATATAACACATATTACACACAGGGGTGTATTTAGGAGTCTGAGTGCCCCTGGCAAAGTAAGGCACTGGCGCCCCCCATATTTGAAATAGGGACATGATCTTGTGGGAAAGGGGCATGACCATACAATAGTTCCCCCAATTCAAATTACGCTATACAGTAGTAACCCTTATACACATCATGCCCACACAGTAGTAGTTCCCTTTACACATTATGCCCACACAGTAATTCTTGTAACACTGAGGAGACATCAGCAGTGCCCGGCCTGGCTGAGGAGGCAATGCCACCCAAGGCCAGGTAGTATAATCAAATAGTAGTGCAGCGCACTACCCAGTGGTGCAAGTAGAATTTTTTTTTTAGTGGTACTGTGTGTGCACGCCTTCAGTGCACGCATTCCCAAAAAATAGGTGTGGCCATTAAAAATGGGGGGGGGGGGGGGTGATACACATATGACCCCAATACTGCAGTGCCAGGTACACATATGCCCCCAATAGTGCCAGATACACATATGCCCCCACAGTGCCAGTTACACACATGCCCCCACAATGCCAGATATGCACCCACAGTGCCAAATACACATATTCCCCCACATTGCCAGATATGCCTCGACATTGCCAGATACACATGCCCCCACAGTCCCAGATGTGCCCCCAACTGTGCTGGATATGCCCCCACGGTGCCAGATACACATATGCTCCCACAGTGCCAGATAAGCCCCCACAGTGCCAGATATGCCCCCACAGGTGGTCTTCAGTTTGCCGGCTGTCGGGGTCATGGCGCACAGTATACCAGCGCTGGAATCCCAACAGCCGGCATACCAACAACTTTTCTCCCTCTTGGGGGTCCACGACACCCCTGGAGGGAGAATAGTTAGCATGGCACGCGTAGCACGCCACCGTGCCCACAGCATGGTGAGCGCTGTGGGCACAGTGGCCTCCACAGTCATATAGTCATAGTCCCAATCCCCCTCCCAACACATAGCCATAGTCCCTTCTCAGTAAATAGCCACAGCCCCCACCTCCCCAAGCAATAGCCGTAGTCCCCCCAGCACATAGCCGTAGTCTCCACCTCTCCCAACACAGTAATACAGTAGTCCCCACCCCCCTCCCATCACATAACAATAGTTCCCTGCCAACATAGATAGCCATAGTCCTCCTCCCTGCACCCCATAGCCCCTCACCTCCCCAAGCACATAGCCATAGTCCCCATCCCCCTCCCAGCACATAGCTGTAGTCCGTCCTTAGCATATAGCAGTAGTCTCCCCCACTCCCAGCATATACATAGCCTCCCCACCCAGCACATAGCCCTAGTCCCCACCCCACAACATCCCAGCAGATAGACGTAGTGTCTGGTAATACCTGCTGTGCCGAGCTGCCTGGGATGGAGGATCGCTCTGCAGGCAGGAGCTGGCGCCGGTGTCGGGCACCGCACCAAACTGCGTGAAGAAACTGAAAAAAACCTACAGCTCCCAGCAGCCCTTGCTGCCGAGAGCTCGAGACAATAAGAGTTGCTGGGAGTTGTAGTTTATTTTCAGTTTCCTCCCTGTAGTGCATTTCGATGCCGGACACCGGCACCAGCTCCTGCCTGCTGAGCAATCCTCAACCCTCCATCCCAGGCAATGCACAGGCAGCTCAGCACAGCAGGTATTGCCAGACACTATGGCTAAAAGGAATTCCACCCACTGGCTGAGGGTGGCACCGTCGGGCGGCGCCCCCTGCTCGGCTGGCGCCCCTGGCTTGTGCCATCCTGGCCAATGGGTAGCTACGCCCCTGATTACACACCCTACATGAGTGCTTGTTTTCCCTTTATGAGATCCTGTGTATACTGATCACTCTGAGAGTATATCAATTCTGGAGATAAAACACTAGAGACAAAAGATACCTTTATCTGAGGACAATCACATGTTTATACGTGAGTACGGTATGATAATACTTACCATCTACAAAGTATCCCACCCTAAAGAAGGGATTTGTACTAAGAAAGTTTCTATAATTGGTGCTTTAGTTCTTATTTTTGAGGGACGTTGGACATTTGTAAGATCTCTCACCATCATAAAAGGCAGAAAATGCGGAACTAAAAGAGACTGACCCACGACACGTATTACGTCTGGACACTCCAAGAAATGTATTCTCTATATTATAGTTGTACGCAGTAGTGATACACCATCTTGTTGTTTTGTTTGCAGGGCGGGTGTCTACGTCAATTCTGGTCCCGGACAGGCTGAAGTGATTGCAGCGGCTGAGTAAGTCCTGGGCTACTCTGAAACTGCACAAAACTTTTTTTGTACCACTCGGCTGCACATGCGATCGCACACTTGCACAGCTAATATCCACTGCCCGGTGGGCGGCGACTATGCGAACGCAGGACTGCAAAAAACAGCTAGTGAGCGATCAGGTCTGAATTACCCCCAGTATGCAGAGCTGGTGCAGGGTTGCTCAGCACCCTAGGCAAAACTTCTTCCTACTGCCCCTTCCCCCCCTACCCAACTCACAAGTCTGTTGCATGGCAGCTGCTCTATCCCCCCAATCCAATGTGCATGCTGCTGCTGTTCCCGACCCCCATTATGTTGCATGGCTGCTCTCTTTGCCCCACCTTCCATGTCTGTGTGGGTCAGGCTCTGGTGCTAGCCAGTGCCTCCTGAGCCATTTAGCTCACCGCACGTCCCTGGTGTGGGTGCCTGCTGCTCCCCCCTCACACACACACACTGTTAAATGGCTGCAGTTCTATCCCCCCCCTTGCTGTCTGTGTGCATGCTGTTGCCCACCCCCCATTTGTGTGCATGCCTGCGGCTCATTTACCCCTCCCCCCCCCACACACACACACACCCCACCCCAGGCTGCTGCTCTCCTCTGCTTCAATTATCAAATGCAGACAGTGCACTCTGCAGCCACCTCACCTGCGGGCCGCAATGCAGAGTTGGGACTGAGTAGCTTGGGAAGGAACCTGGAATGAAGGGCAGCGCCGCACGTCTCCCCTGGCTAGGGCTCCAGCAACTTTCAAAGTTACGGCCTGTACCGGGTGAAGCCAAAGCTGGTGATTGCAATATGGGATCACTTGGCGGCCCTGGTTATTGTAAGATAGGGTACTGGGAGGGTTGCGGCGGCTGTTACCGGTGTGACAACAAGGTGTCCGCCGCCTTTTCCAGGCCGCCCCCTCAGGTCCTATTGCCCATAGCCAATTGCCTAAGCTGCCTAGTGGAAGAGCCGGCCCTGACAGTATGTCTTTTTTATTATCTGTGCACTAGAAGGAGAGTTGTACCTGCTGCATTTGGGAGGTTTATGTGTACTTCATCAAAACTTTTTTTTTTCCTTAAAACATGGGAGTAAATATACTTTACATTTGTCTGATGTAGACCTGAGTGCATATGTTACTGGTACAGCTGGATAGTTCTTTTGATGCCTGCAACTGTGAATATTCTTTGTTATATGTAGCTTTATTGTGTGCCAATAGTATCTAAACCACCAGAGGAATTCTCATTTAATCCAACCCTCGCTCCACCATCCCATGAATATGTAATTGTCACCTAGGTAAATCTCATCCAAGGAGAGATGTATCAAACCTAGAAGCCTTGTTTCTAGACAATTTGTCTCTCAGTGCGAACAGAAAAAAAGTCCCACACCGTAATGCCCCTTGGCACCCTATTATGCCCCACACAGTAATGCCCCTAGCACCATATTATGCCCAGCACATTAATGCCCCTTGTTATGCCCCACACAGTAGTACCCCTTAGATATAATGCCCCTTAAAATTGGCACTGTACCTGTTCATTGTCATGAGTTGTTTTATGCTGCTGCTAGCCTGCTCCCTCCTCTACCGCTGCCAATGGCGCTGGCTGCATTCCCAGCACTGCTGTGCCGTTGTCTGCCTCCTCCCTCCTGGCTCAATCTATTACATGTCCCTCCCAAAACTAGAAGATACTCCGCTAGTATCTTTCAAAACTGTCCTCTCTCAGGCGGCGACTAGGGTGGCCAATCCCGGGCCATTTTTTCAATCCCGGGTATCGGGATTGAAAAAGGTCAATCCCGTAATTCCCGGGATACCCGGGATTGGCTTTCAACTGTGTCTGGCCATCCCCCCGCCCTGCCCCTCCCCACCTGCCTCGCAGACATAAAAAAATGTACAAACCTGCACAGCCGGGTAGCGGGTGAGGAGGAGGTGGCTAGTGAGTGCAGGGGAGCCGGCGGGTGAGTGCAGGGGAGCCGGGAGGAGGTGGCGGGTGAGTGCAGGGAGAGCCAGGAGGAGGCAGCGGGTAAACACCGCCGTACTTTCCGGCTCTGCGACTGCTGACAGCACAGTGTGACCTCACAGTCACAGGTCACTTGTGCAGGGGAGACGGGAGGAGGGAGCGGGGCAGCGTCTGAGCGTCCTGAGGACACTCAACGCTGATCCCTCAATCCCCGGGATTCGAGCTTCCAGTCCTGGGATTGAATCCCGGCCGTTTTTGGGCCTAAATCCCGGGATCCCGCCGATCCCGATCCTGGGCGACCATTTTGGGAGGGCTGGCCGGTCAGACCACATAGAATACTGCACAGTGGGCGGACAATGGCCGTGAGCCTGCACCCCGTGCTATTGCACGGCTGGCCCGGCCCTAGAAACGGCCCTGCCTTGAAGAGAGATAAAGCACCAGTCAATAAGCTCCTAATTGTCATTTTACAGGCTGTGTTTGAAAATTGACAGTAGCTGACTGATTGGTACTTTATCTCTATCCAAGGTGTGATGCATCTCACCCTTCCAGAGCAGAGATGGATTAAGGGGGGAGAAGAGGGGGCTCGGTTCCCCGGTGCCCCCTCTCAGGGGGCCCCCATCTTTGGTTACAGCTGAAGTGCAAAAGTGCACTGCAAATGGTAGAAATTGAACAGGAGAGGAGTCCGAACAGGGGGATGAGGCCACACGGTTGGATGGACTTCGGAAGCCCACCATCAAATGATGGCTGTGCCTCCGCCATTAAATCTTTTGATGCAATGGTAACTGACCATCGCATCAAAAGTATTTGATAGAAAAAATGTAATATAATTTATGCATGTGCAAAAAAAAAAGCCCAGTTTGTGCATGCGCAAAACCCCTGCAGCATGAACAGCTGGGGCTGAGACTGGGGACAGGACCATCTCAACACCATCACATGTTTGACACAAGCCCCACCCCCAGCCCCGCTTGACTCTACAAAGACTTTTTTTTTTTTTCATTTTTCCATAAGGGGTCGTGCTACACGGGACTGAGGGGGCAGAGGTAAATGTGACTGAGGAGGCGGGGCTACACAGGAGTAGGTTGCTGTATGTCAGAGGCAGAGGATGAGCTGCAACAGATCCGGCCAGCCAGACTTTGTTAGGTAAGTGGAGGGAAAGAGAGTGAGTGAGAGAAAGTTGTGTGTGTGTTATGTGTGAGTGTGTGGGCATTGTGTGTATAAGGGGCTCTACTACTGTGGGCATTATGTGTATAAAGGGTTCTTCTACTGCGGGCATTGTATGTATAAGTGGGACTTTTGTGAGCATTACATGTATAAGGGGTGCTACTACTGTGTGCATTATGTATAAGTGGACTACTACTGGGGGCATTATGTGTATAAGCAGAGCTACTATTGTGGGTATAATGTGTATAAGCGTCTCTACTACGTGCAGTGTAATGTGAATAAGATCGTGCTACTGTGTTGTGTCATTTGAAATGACGCTACTATTGTGTGGCCACACCCCCTTTCTTGTGAGACCACTCTGCTTTTTTAAAATTTCCAGCTGTGTATATCTATGTATGTATGTATGTATGTATGACTGTTTATATGTATGTGTGTGTGTGACTGTTTATATGTATGTATGTGACTATGTATGTATGTATGCATATATCACCAACCATCACAATTGGGTGGGTCAGTCTTATGTTTGGGAACTGTACCACCTATGGGCTGGAGGAAAGGTAGGGAAGGAATGCTCCCACCTGCTGCGCAAGTGAGCCTGGGGGAGCGATGTGCATGCCCTAGTGTGAACTTAAACGGTATCCCAAATGTTGTTCTTTAGGACCCCCAATTATTAAGAGCCCCAGAGCCCCCAAAGCCTTAATCCAGCTCTGCCCCAGAATGTTCATGCTCTCTACAGAATTAACCATGGAATATTCTGAATTGCATATATTCAATTCTGAAATTCAGAAATGAACAAAACATACAAAACAAACAAGATGTATGATACGGCTACCGAAAAAGTACATAGGTACTTACATTCTCAAAAAAAATTAATCATTTTGCTGGGACAAATAAATCTGGATTACTACTTGCCAACCTGATTACAACAACAAAAACATTAACAAAATCTATCATCTGCAACCCCTAGTGCAAGTTGTGTCATCCCACACATGTGCAGATAGGACTCTGGGTTCTTAGGGGCTAATTAAGTACGCCTTGAATGGAGGTAAAGTGGACTGGATAAAGTACCAGCCAATCAGATCCTAACTGTCATTTTTCAAGTCCAGCCTGTGACATAACAGGAGCTAATTGGCTGGTACTTTATACTGTCCACATTATCTCCATCTAAGGCTTAGTAAATAGACCCCTAAAATTCTATCATCGCAAACGACAGCTCTTACCGCAGGAACTGTCCTTTGTGATTTTCTTTAGGCATACAGCATTAATAAATACCGTTATGCTTTGCAAAGAGAGTGGCGGAATGCATCGCAAGCAGAATGTGATGCTTGATGCATCTCACGCACTGTGAGAAACAATGGGGGTCATTCCGAGTTGATCGCAGCAGGATTTTTGTTAGCAATTGGGCAAAACCATGTGCACTGCAGGGGGGCAGATATAACATGTGCAGAGAGAGATAGATTTGGGTGTGGTGAGTTCAATCTGCAATCTAAATAGCAGTGTAAAAATAAAGCAGCCAGTATTTACCCTGCACAGAAATAAAATAATCCACCCAAATCTAACTCTCTCTGCCCATGTTATATCTGACCCCCTGCAGTGCACATGGTTTTGCCCAACTGCTATAAAAAATCCTGCTGCGATCAACTTGGAATTACCCCCAATATCCTATGCATTTGAATCTGTGTCAAATCAATTATTAGCAATGGTCTGGAAGGATAAATACAGACTGTACTTTTTGTACCAGGATAGGTCTCATGTGTAGCATTTGACATACTGATATACGTGTTTGAATTTTGCAGTGTACTGGAAAGCATTATTGGGAATCGGTTCCATTTAATACATAGCAATAAATGCTAAGAGGTATATTTACTAAAATTCCAAACATACATACTTACCTATGTTCACACGAGGGTCAGTCCTCTTCTCCATGTAGAATCCATGGGGTACCTGTTGGAAAAATTATACTCACATAATCCAGTGTAGATCGGCCCTCTTCTGTTCTATTTGTAATCCACGTACTTTGCAAAATAAAAAATCGGACACCCGATCACGCACTGAAAGGGGCCCCATGTTTTCACATGGGACCCCTTTCCCCGACTGCCAGGAACCCCCCCTGACTTCTGTCTAAGAGGGTTCCTTCAGCCAATCAGGGAGCGCCACGTCGTGGCACCCTCCTGATTGGCTGTGTGCTCCTGTAGTGTATGTCAGGCAGCACACGGCAGTGATACAATGTAGTGCCTATGCGCTCCATTGTAACCAATGGTGGGAACTTTGTGGTCAGCGGTTGACCGAAAGTAACCTCACCGCTGACCACAAAGTTCCCACCATTGGTTACAATGGAGCGCATAGGCGCTACATTGTATCACTGCCGTGTGCTGCCTGACATACACTACAGGAGCACACAGCCAATCAGGAGGGTGCCACGACGTGGCGCTCCCTGATTGGCTGAAGGAACCCTCTTAGACAGAAGTCAGGGGGGGTTCCTGGCAGTCGGGGAAAGGGGTCCCATGTGAAAACATGGGGCCCCTTTGTGTGCGTGGTCGGGTGTCCGATTTTTTATTTTGCAAAGTACGTGGATTACAAATAGAACAGAAGAGGACCGATCTACACTGGATTATGTGAGTATAATTTTTCCAACAGGTACCCCATGGATTCTACATGGAGAAGAGGACCGACCCTCGTGTGAACATAGGTAAGTATGTATGTTTGGAGGTGTGGATGTATGAATTAAACTTTTACTTTCAAGGTGTGTGTCTTCTGTTTTTATTGGGGTACTTTTTTAGTAGTAGTACTACAGGTACCAGCGGGCCCAGTTTTCCACCGCATGCTGGTACTTGTGGTTCTCCAAGTACCAGCTTGCGGGGGAGGCTTGCTGGGACTTGTAGTACTGCTACTAAAAACAATATTCAAATTTTGTCAAAAAGGCTATCAGCCCCCCATCCGCCGCCCTTGGATGGGGGGGACAGCCTCGGCTTCACCCCTGGCCCTTGGGTGGCTGGAGGGGGGGACCCGTTGATTGAAGGGGCCCCCACTCCTCCAGGGTACCCCGGCCAGGGGTGACTAGTTGGGTATGTAATGTGCCAGGGCCGCAGGGACCAATATAAAAGTGTCCCCCGGCTGTGGCATTAAGTATCTGGCTAGTGGAGCCCGGTGCTGGTTTCAGAAATACGGGGGACCCCTATGCTTTTTGTCCCCCGTATTTTTGGAACCAGGACCAGGCGCAGAGCCCGGTGCTGGTTGATTAAATATGGGGGATCCCCGGTCAATTTTTCCCCCATATTTTTTCAACCAGGACCGGCTCAAAGAGCCCGAGGCTGGTTTTGCTTAGGAGGGGGGACCCTACGCATTTTTTTTTTTGCAAATTTAACACTTTCCCACCCCTTCCCACTGATAAACATGCACGGATCTCATGGATCCGTGCATGCCTATCAGAACACGGTAAAAAAAAGCAGGTCTGTTTTATTTTAGCACTTTTTCACGATTGGTTTTTATCACGGCAGTGTTTGGCTATTGTCGGCAGTGTTTGTGAATTACACTTTTTAGTAAATGACCGAGTTCTACCAAATTACAGGCGTATTTGACCAATGGTGTATTCATTCGTATTTTTTTTCTTGGACTTCCAAAAAAATACGAATGCCTTCATCACTGCCGTGATTTGAGTTTAGTAAATTCCCGAGATGACACTTTGAAGAAAAAACACCATCTCGGTCAAAATCGGGACCTTAGTAAATATACCCCTCAGTTTTAGTTTTATTATTTCAGGTAGGGTGAGTGCCCCAGCAAAGAAAGTGCTTTTCCTTTTTTCTCTGCACCATTGGGAATGTCAGGCAGCCCCTGAGCCTCCACACAGGATCCTGTTTCCTCAGGATGTATTTGATGAATGTCAGATTTATTGGTTTCAGTATTATTTGGGATAAATATAAAAAATAAAGGGAGAGCAATACAGGTTTGCTCAGTAATGTAGTGAGAGCAAACACTTGTGCCCAATAGATGTTACACTCCATGCAGGGACAAGGAGTATTATAAACCAAGGTTTAAATGCCCAACTGTACCCATTCTCTATCTGGTTATGGTGTTATCACCAGGTGACTGTAGTGATGATGCTGTTATACTCTGATGTGATGCCTGGAGTCAGGGCCGGATTAAGCCTTGGGTGGGCCTGGGGCACTTAGGACAGGGGGCCCCTGGTGGAGAGTGTGTGTGTGTGGGGGGGGGGGGGGAGGGGGGGAGTGTATATTAGGTTGTGCATACCTCTCAACATGACCCATTTCAGAAGGTACAAAATGCTCTCTACCTGGACTTCCCTTTTAATATATGGTTGGCATCAGGTGTGTTGAACTATTTCATTGGTAAAAAAAAGGTATTTCTACAAAAATGATTACAATTATAAATTAAAAGGGAAGTCAAGGTAGAGAGCATTTTGTCCCTCCTGGAATTGGTCATGTTGGGAGGTATGGGTTGTGTATATTAAATATAAACCAATGGTGTATGTTAGATTTAAACTAATAGTTTAATAAGGCCTGGGTACTGTTTACTCCACCTAATAAAGGGGCAACTATTTTATAATGTTTTCCTGCAGTGGAACAAAGACAAGTTAAGCTTAAAATACACATAGAAAAATAAAATCTATAATTTATATTGCGGAAATGCAATAGCAGCAACCTCTGTACTGCTAACACACTGGGACAGGACTCAGGAGGATGCTCTGTGTGTCTCTCTCTCTCTCTAGACATGAAGGCTCTCATTAGATAACAGGTTACACAGGACCCTGACACCCAGTCGGGAGGAGAAGTTGGGATCCCTGGGTCACTTACAGCTCTCTCCCCTCTGCTATCTCTCCTCTGGTCAGGATGCTCCATTGGTATCTCTTGAAACCCTGCTCACATTCTGACAGCCTAGTTCTGCTGCTGCACAAGAGGGAGAGCTAGTAATGTCAGTATGCTCTGGCTGGGGGGCCCCTTGACAGAGGGGGGCCCGGGGTACAGTATGCCCTGCATCCTCCCCTTAATCTGGCTATGCCTGGAGTGAATGTTCTGAGATCACCTAACCTAAACACAGTTTTCATTCAATGTACTGCGCCTGTACTTATCTAGAAATTAGTTTCCTTTGTTTGTCTCATTAACTCCCTGTTCAGCATTTCTAGGGTCAGGTTAGGGCGAGATATTTTTCTGCCTTTTTATGCTGACTACGTGTTATTTTTCAGTGAAAACAAAATACAAATTTCCAATTCAGGCAGTATGTGATCCACAACTACGACTGCAGTCAGAAAAGCTGGAATGTCAGAAATGCAATCAGAGGAGGATAATGGGGATAAAATATATGAGAAAGTGTGTGCGGAGATAGAAACTCTGGAGCTGCCACTTGGATCTACATTAAGGTAATCAGCGCAGACAGACATGCATTAATCTGCCATCAGAAGTAGTCATTTAGATCTTGTTAACCTGTATTTATTCTGAAGTCATTTATTCTGTTCTACAACTGTGCTTTTATAGTCCACGAGTATAAAAGCTACTAGACAAGCCTAGCACATGAACTCATTAATTATGGCTTTCAGATATCTAACAATACTGGGTTTTGTATGTAAATTATTCAACTGTCGATTTGCTAATTAAAAAGAGAATTAAATGTAAGTAATTTTTTGTATCAAGTTCCCCACAGTACTATAAATAAACATTAAAGAGTTAATTTCTACTTTGTGAAATACAGAAAAGTGACTATAGCAGCCACTCATATTCTAGCTTGCATAGGAGTCACAAGGGCGGTGAGGAGGGTGTAGATCACAACCGGGAGTCATTCTTCCAGGGGTTGCCAGAGCTTGCCGGCAACCCGCAGTGATCGAGAGCTAATAGTGATGTAAACAGGGGAATTCCTGTGAGGCCACACCCTCATAATGATGTCAGCAGGGGAACTTCTTGCGAGGCTATGCCCCTTCCCACAATGTAACACCGCCTTTTCAGATGCACAGATAACTGAATAACTGACAGCTCTATACCAAGCAGTGACTTTCATACCAAAGCTGAGGGACACCACAAAGGCTGCTTATGATGTAAGTCATTCAAATAATCAGTCTACTGAGGTTATAAATCTCAGCCAGACAGCATTTAAGCAATGATTTGTTTTTATATCTTATCCAACATTTAGACTAAAATAATCTTAAATTACACTGTGGGAATATCAGTAGATACAGCTAATAACTATTTGTTCCATACCATGCAATGACTTTCATACCAAAACTGAGCGACATCACAATGGCTGTTGATAAGGTTAGCCAGTCACATGATCATCTATTGAGGTTATAATGTAGGGGGTAATTCCAAGTTGATCGCAGCAGGATTTTTGATAGCAATTGGGCAAAACCATGTGCACTGCAGGGGAGGCAGATATAACATGTGCAGAGAGAGTTAGATTTGGGTGGGGTGTGTTCAATCTGCAATCTAATTTGCAGTGTAAAAATAAAGCAGCCAGTATTTACCCTGCACAGAAACAATATAACCCACCCAAATCTAACTCTCTCTGCACATGTTATATCTGCCTCCCCTGCAGTGCACATGGTTTTGCCCAATTGCTATCAAAAATCCTGCTGCGATCAACTTGGAATTACCCCCATAGAGCAGTTCAGTTGTCCAGACAAATTTGAACAACAATATCCCGAACGTGAGTGAGTACTAAAGCTATGATGGCTAACTTGGTTGCCCATTTCTTGATGGACTAGGAAAATCACTGTGATTCTATTTGACCATACATTATTAGTGTAGAATAAAAATCTCTAATGGTTCTGTAATTGCCTGCAGTGCAGAGGGACATGGCAGAACCCTGGGTATAAGGCCTTCAGTTTTAGAATAACTTTGTCTTTATCCCATAAACATATATTCTGACATTGAACTATCAGAAAAATGTAATTCTTAGGATATGTCCATTTCTATGGAGGATCGGCCAGGGAGAAAGTATGGGTATCTAATATGATTCCCAAAAATGTATGTTCTGGTAAAAAGTCAGAACAGATTCTGGCTCATTATGGATAAGCCACGCTTGATGACTAATTAGTATGTCTGGTCTGAATGTGTCAGGATTTTATCAACTAGATTACGTTGCGGATTCCTTTCTGATGGAGGTGAGACACCACTGGTTTCATTAAACATGTAAAGGTGTATGGTTGTATGGAATTTCCAAATACCACTGGAGTTGACTGATACAGACACTCTATTAGATAATGCAAAAGACATTTGTGGTTTGGATGGGCCGAGATCAAATGGAAAGCCTCCTATAGGCAGTGGTGAATTTCTTATTAAGCACATGCTTGGGGGCAGTACTTGGCTGTTGTTGTTGTCAATCAGAAAGTTCTGAAAGCAAATTTTGACCTCAAGAAGGAAGCCCCTGTCATAGCTCATGATTTGTTTATTATATCATGCCGGCAATAGAAAAATTAGAGCTTATATACTAATAATTAATAGAATAATATTAGAAGGTGGGGGCGGCTATTAACATAGAGAGTAATTCAGACCGGATTGCTCGCTAGTGTTTTTTGTAGCGCTGCGATCAGGTCAGCACTGCGATCAGGTCAGCAATGCGCAGGCTCATCGCACGGGTACAAAGAGGATCACCGCTCAGCGATGGGTTTGTGCGAAGAAACCATTTGCATGGGCGTTCGCAAGGTGATTGACAGGAAGAAGGCATTTGTGGGTGTCAACTGACCGTTTTCTGGGAGTGTTTGGAAAAACGCAGGCGTTTCCAAGTGTTTGCAGGGCGGGTGTCTAGCGTCAGTTCCAGTCCCGGACAGGCTGAAATGATCGCAGCGGCTGAGTAAGTCCTGGGCTACTCAGAAACTGCACAAGATCTTTTTGTACCGCTCGTCTGCTCATGCGATCGCACACTTGCACAGCTAAATTACACTCCCCGGTGGACGGCGACTATGCGAACGCAGGACTGCAAAAAACAGCTAGTGAGCGATCAGGTCTGAATTACCCCCATAGTGCTTACCTCTATATCTGCCCCTGCCTATAGGTCTAACCTTCTCTATTGAATGTGTCTTCACGTTTAGCACAGGTCTGAATGACCCATGTGACTTTTTATGGGAAATAAATTACTTGTTCAGCATTTGGAGGTTAAATCTGATAACTATCCACAACTGCTGCCAACTTATAGACATCATCTAGCAAGGGTCTGCTACTCCTTGCACAAGGATATTTTTGTTATGGGAAGAAAATAACAAGTAGACTCAGGTTGTTTCAAATTATTCCTTTTACCACTCCAGTTGGTGCAAACAAACAGACATTCCCACTGGAAGAAAGAGATCAAAACTTGTATCCTTGCACATCTTGTGGGCAGTACGGATGGTGCAATGGTTAGTATTACTGTCTCACAGCAATGAGGTCATGGGTTCGATAACCACTTCGGCCTTGTGTGGAGTTTGTATATTCTCCCTGGGTACTCCAGTTTCCTCCCACAATCCAAAAATACACTGTTAGGTTTATTGGCTTCCCAACAAATATAGGCCCTCATTCCGAGTTGTTCGCTCGCTAGCTGCTTTTAGCAGCATTGCACACGCTAAGCCGCTGCCCTCTGGGAGTGAATCTTAGCTTAGCAGAATTGCGAACGAAAGATTAGCAGAATTGCGAATAGAAATTTCTTAGCAGTTTCTGAGTAGCTCCAGAATTACTCCTACATTGCAATCAGTTCAGTCAGTTTCGTTCCTGGTTTGACGTCACAAACACACCCAGCGTTCGCCCAGACACTCCCCCGTTTCTTCAGACACTCCCGCGTTTTTCCCAGAAACGCCAGCGTTTTTGCGCACACTCCCAGAAAACGGCCAGTTTCCGCCCAGAAACACCCACTTCCTGTCAATCACTCACCGATCACCAGAACGATGAAAAATCCTTGTTAGGCCGTGAGTAAAATACCTAACTTTTGTGTAAAATAACTAAGCGCATGCGCTCTGCGAACCTTGCGCATGCGCAGTAAGCGACTAATCACAGTATAGCGAAAATCGGCAACGTGCGAACAACTCGGAATGACCCCCCATTAGCCCTAGTGGGTGTGCGTGTACATGTATTTACGGCAGACTGGATGGGTCAAGTGGTTCTTATCTGCCATCAAATTCTATGTTTTTATCTTACCATAGGTGAGTAGCATATAGTTTAACATTTATTTGTTCATTTTAAATACAATTTATACGATGCATACTATAGACCCAATTATGAGTCACATGTAGGTGTGAATGCAGCCACACTATGACTGCAATGGATTGCAAACGGAATGCTAATACCTGATGTGCATGCATTGCAAGGCCCCCTCTATTTCTGCACACAAGAGAAATACTGTAGGACTCATTATCATCCCCACTTACCTCTAACTCATGCTTGATGGTGGAGATCTGACTGACAGAGGCGTCCCCTCAGTATTCCCATGACTCAGACTAAGTAGTAACCAGTGGTGGTTCCATAGGTCTGGTTGCAGCACAGTCCAAGATTCAAATAGGGGAGCGACACCATCTGCCTCCCCCCGTACGCTGCCAAACATGGCTGGCCAGGACTCACTGGCAGTTGGTGTACTCCAATCAGACAGCTCTTGTATTTGCATATGCCCCTTTGCCAAACAGAAATGCCCATTTTACAGATGGAGAGAAATGTCAGAGACATAATCGCCAAGACATACGTGAAGACTTGTGCTATTTGCTAAAACCCATGTGCTACTCAGAATCAGGCCCTGTATTTCCTTCTTGATTTAACTGCATCAGTTTCCCTGTCTACATTTTTCTTGTGATGTGTAAATCAGTGACGTGTGGTGAGGTTAGTGACTGGTGAGGAGGCACTGGCTGTTCAGCCTCCCCCCCAAAAAAAAGAAAAGAAAAAAGCATAGGGTTCCCCCCATTTAAGCAAAACCAGCACCAGGCTGAACCAGCCAGGGGGGGGGGATAATGCCATAGCAGGGGATACACTCAGTATGGGGTCCCCCTGCCATAGCATTAAACACCACCCCAAACCAGTCAGCCCAGGGCTGGAATGCCTCAGAAAGTGTACACCCCAAAAATAAAAATGGGGTCCCCCCTCCTGAGCAACAACCATCCAGTGATATGCCCCACACCCCTGGTGGCGGTGGGTGCGGGGTTCATGATGGGACAATATTGTTTTTTACAGGTGGCATACAGATCCCAGCAAGCCTGCCCCAGCATGCCGGCACGTGGAGAACCACAAGTGCCAGCATGCCCAGGCATTAAGGGCCCGCTGGCACCCGTAGTCTGCCTGTAAAAAAAAATATTAAAATAAATACAAAACACGTTTTTCCCCCCCAAAGTTTTATTATACAGGGTCTTCACCTGGGGGGCAGCGACCTTTAAGCTTTTTCATGGCCGCCGCCTCCCCAGGACTTCCGGCGTTTTCACCTGGTGGGCGGCGACCTTTAAGCTCTTTTTCATGGCTGCCGCCCATCCAGGAATTCAATTGACTCTTCTATCCAGTGATGGATCCGCTGGCCAATCACATCTGGCCTCACTGACAGGGACGTGCTTTCAAGGGTTGAAAGCACGTCCCTGTGTCAACGAGGCACTTTTAGAAGTGCCGCTTTACATTGGATTTTTAATGGGCTTTTACAGCCCGCGGCATGGCCCCGCCCCCCGCTTCGGCCCCTTTCCCTTTGACAACGGGAGGCACCACTATCGGTGCCTCCCAAATTAATTGCAAAAATGATTAGAATAATATAAAGGAGATACTTATGACACAGAATATGTGTCATAAGTATCTTCTATGTATTATTTTAATCATTAATGACAGGGGAGGCACTGCCTCCCCTGACTGCACATCCCTGGTGTAAATGGACTACCTTCTAACCATCATCTGGCTACAAATAATAGGCAATGCCCTAATACTTCTAAAGCAGTGGTTCCCAAACAGAGTGCCATGAGTTGATGGTCCAGGACCAAATTCAGGCCCAGATTTATCAAGCCTTGGAGAGTGATAAATTGCACGGTAATAAAGTACCAGTCAATCAGCTCTTAACTGCCATTTTACAGGCTGTGTTTGAAAAATGACAGTTAGGAGCAGATTGGTTGGTACTTTATCACTGTGCAATTTATCACTCTCCAAGGCTTGATAAATCTGGGCCTCAAAACTAGTGCTTGAGGCTGCCAATCACAAAAAATGTGGACAAACAAAAGCACAACCCTGTCCACCATCACATAACTGAAACTAAGACGACAAGTAAACACAATAAAAAATAAGAATTTACTTACCGATAATTCTATTTCTCATAGTCCGTAGTGGATGCTGGGGACTCCGAAAGGACCATGGGGATAGCGGCTCCGCAGGAGACTGGGCACAAAGTAAAAGCTTTAGGACTAGCTGGTGTGCACTGGCTCCTCCCCCTATGACCCTCCTCCAAGCCTCAGTTAGGATACTGTGCCCGGACGAGCGTACACAATAAGGAAGGATTTTGAATCCCGGGTAAGACTCATTACCAGCCACACCAATCACACCGTACAACTTGTGATCTGAACCCAGTTAACAGCATGATAACAGAAGGAGCCTCTGAAAAGATGGCTCACAACAACAATAACCCGATTTTTGTAACAATAACTATGTACAAGTAATGCAGACAATCCGCACTTGGGATGGGCGCCCAGCATCCACTACGGACTATGAGAAATAGAATTATCGGTAAGTAAATTCTTATTTTCTCTAACGTCCTAGTGGATGCTGGGGACTCCGAAAGGACCATGGGGATTATACCAAAGCTCCCAAACGGGCGGGAGAGTGCGGATGACTCTGCAGCACCGAATGAGAGAACTCCAGGTCCTCCTCAGCCAGGGTATCAAATTTGTAGAATTTAGCAAACGTGTTTGCCCCTGACCAAGTAGCTGCTCGGCAAAGTTGTAAAGCCGAGACCCCTCGGGCAGCCGCCCAAGATGAGCCCACTTTCCGTGTGGAATGGGCTTTTATAGATTTTGGCTGTGGCAGGCCTGCCACAGAATGTGCAAGCTGAATTGTACTACAAATCCAACGAGCAATCGTCTGCTTAGAAGCAGGAGCACCCAGCTTGTTGGGTGCATACAGGATAAACAGCGAGTCAGATTTTCTGACTCCAGCCGTCCTGGAAACATATATTTTCAGGGCCCTGACTACGTCCAGCAACTTGGAATCCTCCAAGTCCCTAGTAGCCGCAGGCACCACGATAGGTTGGTTTAAGTGAAATGCTGAAACCACCTTAGGGAGAAATTGAGGACGAGTCCTCAATTCTGCCCTGTCCGTATGAAAAATTAGGTAAGGGCTTTTATAGGATAAAGCCGCCAATTCTGATACACGCCTGGCTGAAGCCAGGGCTAACAGCATTACCACTTTCCAAGTGAGATACTTCAAGTCCACAGTGGTGAGTGGTTCAAACCAATGTGACTTTAGGAATCCCAACACTACATTGAGATCCCAAGGTGCCACTGGAGGCACAAAAGGAGGCTGTATATGCAGTACTCCCTTGACAAACGTCTGAACTTCAGGTACAGAAGCTAGTTCTTTTTGGAAGAATATCGACAGGGCCGAAATTTGAACCTTAATGGACCCTAATTTGAGGCCCATAGACAGTCCTGTTTGCAGGAAATGCAGGAATCGACCCAGTTGAAATTCCTCCGTAGGGGCCTTCCTGGCCTCGCACCACGCAACATATTTACGCCAAATACGGTGATAATGTTGTACGGTTACATCCTTCCTGGCTTTGATCAGGGTAGGGATGACTTCATCCGGAATGCCTTTTTCCTTCAGGATCCGGCGTTCAACCGCCATGCCGTCAAACGCAGCCGCGGTAAGTCTTGGAACAGACATGGTCCCTGCTGGAGCAGGTCCTGTCTTAGAGGTAGAGGCCACGGGTCTTCCGTGAGCATCTCTTGAATTTCCGGGTACCAAGTCCTTCTTGGCCAATCCGGAGCCACGAGTATAGTCTTTACTCCTCTCCTTCTTATGATTCTCAGTACTTTTGGTATGAGAGGAAGAGGAGGGAACACATACACTGACCGGTACACCCACGGTGTTACCAGAGCGTCCACAGCTATTGCCTGAGGGTCCCTTGACCTGGAACAATATCTGTCCAGTTTTTTGTTGAGGCGAGACGCCATCATGTCCACCTTTGGTTTTTCCCAACGGTTTACAATCATGTGGAAGACTTCCGGGTGAAGTCCCCACTCCCCCGGGTGAAGATCGTGTCTGCTGAGGAAGTCTGCTTCCCAGTTGTCCACTCCCGGAATGAACACTGCTGACAGTGCTATCACATGATTTTCCGCCCAGAGAAGAATCCTTGCCACTTCCGTCATTGCCCTCCTGCTTCTTGTGCCGCCCTGTCTGTTTACGTGGGCGACTGCCGTGATGTTGTCCGACTGGATCAATACTGGCTGACCCTGAAGCAGAGGCCTTGCCTGACTTAGGGCATTGTAAATGGCCCTTAGTTCCAGGATATTTATGTGAAGTGACGTTTCCATGCTTGACCACAAGCCCTGGAAATTTTTTCCCTGTGTGACTGCTCCCCAGCCTCTCAGGCTGACATCCGTGGTCACCAGGACCCAATCCTGAATGCCGAATCTGCGGCCCTCTAGGAGATGAGCACTCTGTAACCACCACAGGAGAGACACCCTTGTCCTTGGAGACAGGGTTATCCGCTGATGCATTTGAAGATGCGATCCGGACTATTTGTCTAGCAGATCCAACTGAAAAGTTCTTGCGTGGAATCTGCCTAATGGAATCGCTTCGTAAGAAGCCACCATCTTTCCCAGGACCCTTGTGCACTGATGCACTGACACCTGGCCTGGTCTTAGGAGTTTCCTGACTAGGTCGGATAACTCCCTGGCTTTCTCTTCCGGGAGAAACACCTTTTTCTGTACTGTGTCCAGAATCATCCCTAGGAACAGCAGACGTGTCGTCGGAATCAGCTGCGATTTTGGAATATTTAGAATCCATCCGTGCTGTCGTAGTACTATTTGCGATAGTGCTACTCCGACCTCTAACTGTTCTCTGGACCGTGCCCTTATCAGGAGATCGTCCAAGTAAGGGATAATTAAGACGCCTTTTCTTCGAAGAAGAATCATCATTTCGGCCATTACCTTGGTAAAGACCCGGGGTGCCGTGGACAATCCAAACGGCAGCGTCTGAAACTGGAGGTAAGCATCCTTGATGTCCAGAGACACCATGTAGTCCCCTTCTTCCAGGTTCGCTATCACTGCTCTGAGTGACTCCATCTTGAACTTGAACCTTTTTATGTAAGTGTTCAAGGTTTTCAGATTTAAAATGGGTCTCACCGAGCCGTCCGGCTTCGGTACCACAAACAGCGTGGAGTAATACCCCTTTCCCTGTTGTAGGAGGGGTACCTTGATTATCACTTGCTGGGAATACAGCTTGTGAATGGCTTCCAATACCGCCTCCCTGTCGGGGGTAGACGTTGGTAAAGCAGACTTCAAGAACCGGCGAGGGGGAGACGTCTCGAATTCCAATTTGTACCCCTGAGATACTACCTGCAGGATCCAGGGGTCCACTTGCGAGTGAGCCCACTGCGCGCTGAAATTCTTGAGACGGGCCCCCACCGTGCCTGAGTCCGCTTGTAAGGCCCCAGCGTCATGCTGAGGACTTGGCAGAAGCGGGGGAGGGCTTCTGGTCGTGGGAAGAAGCTGTCTGTTGTAGTCTTTTTCCCCTTCCTCTGCCCCGGGGCAGATATGAGTGGCCTTTTGCCCGCTTGCCCTTATGGGGACGAAAGGACTGAGCCTGAAAAGGCGGTATCTTTTTCTGCTGCGAGGTGACTTGGGGTAAAAAGGTGGATTTCCCAGCCGTTGCTGTGGCCACCAGGTCCGATAGACCGCCCCCAAATAACTCCTCCCCTTTATACGGCAATACTTCCATATGCCGTTTGGAATCCGCATCCCCTGACCACTGTCGCGTCCATAATCCTCTTCTGGCAGAAATGGACATCGCACTTACTCTTGATGCCAGAGTGCAAATGTCTCTCTGTGCATCTCGCATATATAGGAATGCATCCTTTAAATGCTCTATAGTCAATAATATATTGTCCCTGTCCAGGGTATCAATATTTTCAGTCAGGGAATCCGACCAAGCCACTCCAGCACTGCACATCCAGGCTGAGGTGATTGCTGGTCGCAGTATAACACCCGTATGTGTGTATATACTTTTAAGGATATTTTCCAGCCTCCTATCTGCTGGCTCCTTAAGGGCGGCCGTTTCTGGAGACGGTAACGCCACTTGTTTTGATAAGCGTGTGAGCGCCTTATCCACCCTAGGGGGTGTTTCCCAACGAGCCCTAACCTCTGGTGGGAAGGGATATAGTGCCATGGGGATAGCGGCTCCGCAGGAGACTGGGCTATCCCCATGGTCCTTTCGGAGTCCCCAGCATCCACTAGGACGTTAGAGAAATAATGTAATCATTTTTGCAGAATTTCTTAAAGAAACTTGTAGCCTAGAGGTGCTGTGAAAAAATAAGATTTTACTCACCGGTAAATCTATTTCTCGTAGTCCGTAGTGGATGCTGGGAACTCCGAAAGGACCATGGGGAATAGCGGCTCCGCAGGAGACTGGGCACAACTAAAGAAAGCTTTTAGGTCACCTGGTGTGCACTGGCTCCTCCCACTATGACCCTCCTCCAAGCCTCAGTTAGGACACTGTGCCCGGACGAGCTGACATAATAAGGAAGGATTTTGAATCCCGGGTAAGACTCTTACCAGCCACACCAATCACACCGTATAATTTGTGATACCATACCCAGTTTAACAGTATGAAAACAACTGAGCCTCTCAACAGATGGCTCAACAATAACCCTTTAGTTAACAATAACTATGTACAAGTATTGCAGACAATCCGCACTTGGGACGGGCGCCCAGCATCCACTACGGACTACGAGAAATAGATTTACCGGTGAGTAAAATCTTATTTTCTCTGACGTCCTAGTGGATGCTGGGAACTCCGAAAGGACCATGGGGATTATACCAAAGCTCCCAAACGGGCGGGGAGTGCGGATGACTCTGCAGCACCGAATGAGAGAACTCAAGGTCCTCCTCAGCCAGGGTATCAAATTTGTAGAATTTTGCAAACGTGTTTGCCCCTGACCAAGTAGCAGCTCGGCAAAGTTGTAAAGCCGAGACCCCTCGGGCAGCCGCCCAAGATGAGCCCACCTTCCTTGTGGAATGGGCTTTTACTGATTTAGGATGCGGCAGTCCAGCCGCAGAATGCGCCAGCTGAATTGTGCTACAAATCCAGCGAGCAATAGTCTGCTTAGAAGCAGGAGCACCCAGCTTGTTGGGTGCATACAGGATAAATAGCGAGTCAGTTTTCCTGACTCTAGCCGTCCTGGAAACATAAATTTTCAAGGCCCTGACTACGTCCAGCAACTTGGAATCCTCCAAGTCCATAGTAGCCTTAGGCACCACAATAGGTTGGTTCAAGTGAAAAGCTGATACCACCTTAGGGAGAAACTGGGGACGAGTCCTCAATTCTGCCCTATCCATATGGAAAATCAGATAAGGGCTTTTACATGACAAAGCCGCCAATTCTGACACACGCCTGGCTGAAGCCAAGGCCAATAACATGACCACTTTCCACGTGAGATATTTTAGATCCACGGTTTTAAGTGGCTCAAACCAATGTGATTTTAAGAAACTCAACACCACGTTGAGATCCCAAGGTGCCACTGGAGGCACAAAAGGGGGCTGAATATGCAGCACTCCCTTAATAAACGTCTGAACTTCAGGTAGTGAAGCTAGTTCTTTCTGGAAGAAAATCGACAGAGCCGAGATCTGTACCTTAATGGAGCCTAATTTCAGGCCCATAGTCACTCCTGCTTGTAGGAAATGCAGAAATCGACCCAGTTGAAATTCCTCTGTTGGGGCCTTTTTGGCCTCACACCAAGCAACATACATCCGCCATATGCGGTGATAATGCTTTGCAGTTACATCTTTCCTGGCTTTAATCAGCGTAGGAATGACTTCCTCCGGAATGCCCTTTTCCTTCAGTATCCGGCGTTCAACCGCCATGCCGTCAAACGCAGCCACGGTAAGTCTTGGAACAGACAGGGCCCCTGCTGCAGCAGGTCCTGTCTGAGCGGCAGAGGCATGGGTCCTCTGAGATCATCTCTTGAAGTTCCGGGTACCACGCTCGTCTTGGCCAATCCGGAACCACGAGTATTGTTCTTACTCCTCGTTTTCTTATTATTCTCAGTACCCTTGGTATGAGAGGCAGAGGAGGGAACACATAAACTGACTGGTACACCCACGGTGTCACTAGAGCGTCCACAGCTATCGCCTGAGGGTCCCTTGACCTGGCGCAATATCTCTCTAGTTTTTTGTTTAGGCGGGACGCCATCATGTCCACCTGTGGCCTTTCCCAACGGTTTACCAACAGTTGGAAGACTTCTGGATGAAGTCCCCACACTCCCGGGTGTAGGTCGTGTCCGCTGAGGAAGTCTGCTTCCCAGTTGTCCACTCCCGGAATGAACACTGCTGACAGTGCTAAGACGTGATTTTCTGCCCATCGGAGAATCCTTGTGGCTTCTGCCATCGCCATCCTGCTTCTTGTGCCGCCCTGTTGGTTTACATGGGCGACTGCCGTGATGTTGTCTGATTGGATCAGTACCGGCTGGTTTTGAAGCAGAGGCCTTGCCAGACTTAGGGCATTGTAAATAAAAAATAAGAATTTACTTACCGATAATTCTATTTCTCATAGTCCGTAGTGGATGCTGGGGACTCCGAAAGGACCATGGGGATAGCGGCTCCGCAGGAGACTGGGCACAAAGTAAAAGCTTTAGGACTAGCTGGTGTGCACTGGCTCCTCCCCCTATGACCCTCCTCCAAGCCTCAGTTAGGATACTGTGCCCGGACGAGCGTACACAATAAGGAAGGATTTTGAATCCCGGGTAAGACTCATTACCAGCCACACCAATCACACCGTACAACTTGTGATCTGAACCCAGTTAACAGCATGATAACAGAAGGAGCCTCTGAAAAGATGGCTCACAACAACAATAACCCGATTTTTGTAACAATAACTATGTACAAGTATAATGCAGACAATCCGCACTTGGGATGGGCGCCCAGCATCCACTACGGACTATGAGAAATAGAATTATCGGTAAGTAAATTCTTATTTTCTCTAACGTCCTAGTGGATGCTGGGGACTCCGAAAGGACCATGGGGATTATACCAAAGCTCCCAAACGGGCGGGAGAGTGCGGATGACTCTGCAGCACCGAATGAGAGAACTCCAGGTCCTCCTCAGCCAGGGTATCAAATTTGTAGAATTTAGCAAACGTGTTTGCCCCTGACCAAGTAGCTGCTCGGCAAAGTTGTAAAGCCGAGACCCCTCGGGCAGCCGCCCAAGATGAGCCCACTTTCTGTGTGGAATGGGCTTTTATAGATTTTGGCTGTGGCAGGCCTGCCACAGAATGTGCAAGCTGAATTGTACTACAAATCCAACGAGCAATCGTCTGCTTAGAAGCAGGAGCACCCAGCTTGTTGGGTGCATACAGGATAAACAGCGAGTCAGATTTTCTGACTCCAGCCGTCCTGGAAACATATATTTTCAGGGCCCTGACTACGTCCAGCAACTTGGAATCCTCCAAGTCCCTAGTAGCCGCAGGCACCACGATAGGTTGGTTTAAGTTAAATGCTGAAACCACCTTAGGGAGAAATTGAGGACGAGTCCTCAATTCTGCCCTGTCCGTATGAAAAATTAGGTAAGGGCTTTTATAGGATAAAGCCGCCAATTCTGATACACGCCTGGCTGAAGCCAGGGCTAACAGCATTACCACTTTCCAAGTGAGATACTTCAAGTCCACAGTGGTGAGTGGTTCAAACCAATGTGACTTTAGGAATCCCAACACTACATTGAGATCCCAAGGTGCCACTGGAGGCACAAAAGGAGGCTGTATATGCAGTACTCCCTTGACAAACGTCTGAACTTCAGGTACAGAAGCTAGTTCTTTTTGGAAGAATATCGACAGGGCCGAAATTTGAACCTTAATGGACCCTAATTTGAGGCCCATAGACAGTCCTGTTTGCAGGAAATGCAGGAATCGACCCAGTTGAAATTCCTCCGTAGGGGCCTTCCTGGCCTCGCACCACGCAACATATTTACGCCAAATACGGTGATAATGTTGTACGGTTACATCCTTCCTGGCTTTGATCAGGGTAGGGATGACTTCATCCGGAATGCCTTTTTCCTTCAGGATCCGGCGTTCAACCGCCATGCCGTCAAACGCAGCCGCGGTAAGTCTTGGAACAGACATGGTCCCTGCTGGAGCAGGTCCTGTCTTAGAGGTAGAGGCCACGGGTCTTCCGTGAGCATCTCTTGAATTTCCGGGTACCAAGTCCTTCTTGGCCAATCCGGAGCCACGAGTATAGTCTTTACTCCTCTCCTTCTTATGATTCTCAGTACTTTTGGTATGAGAGGAAGAGGAGGGAACACATACACTGACCGGTACACCCACGGTGTTACCAGAGCGTCCACAGCTATTGCCTGAGGGTCCCTTGACCTGGAACAATATCTGTCCAGTTTTTTGTTGAGGCGAGACGCCATCATGTCCACCTTTGGTTTTTCCCAACGGTTTACAATCATGTGGAAGACTTCCGGGTGAAGTCCCCACTCCCCCGGGTGAAGATCGTGTCTGCTGAGGAAGTCTGCTTCCCAGTTGTCCACTCCCGGAATGAACACTGCTGACAGTGCTATCACATGATTTTCCGCCCAGCGAAGAATCCTTGCCACTTCCGTCATTGCCCTCCTGCTTCTTGTGCCGCCCTGTCTGTTTACGTGGGCGACTGCCGTGATGTTGTCCGACTGGATCAATACTGGCTGACCCTGAAGCAGAGGCCTTGCCTGACTTAGGGCATTGTAAATGGCCCTTAGTTCCAGGATATTTATGTGAAGTGACGTTTCCATGCTTGACCACAAGCCCTGGAAATTTTTTCCCTGTGTGACTGCTCCCCAGCCTCTCAGGCTGGCATCCGTGGTCACCAGGACCCAATCCTGAATGCCGAATCTGCGGCCCTCTAGGAGATGAGCACTCTGTAACCACCACAGGAGAGACACCCTTGTCCTTGGAGACAGGGTTATCCGCTGATGCATTTGAAGATGCGATCCGGACCATTTGTCTAGCAGATCCAACTGAAAAGTTCTTGCGTGGAATCTGCCTAATGGAAACGCTTCGTAAGAAGCCACCATCTTTCCCAGGACCCTTGTGCACTGATGCACTGACACCTGGCCTGGTCTTAGGAGTTTCCTGACTAGGTCGGATAACTCCCTGGCTTTCTCTTCCGGGAGAAACACCTTTTTCTGTACTGTGTCCAGAATCATCCCTAGGAACAGCAGACGTGTCGTCGGAATCAGCTGCGATTTTGGAATATTTAGAATCCATCCGTGCTGTCGTAGTACTATTTGCGATAGTGCTACTCCGACCTCTAACTGTTCTCTGGACCGTGCCCTTATCAGGAGATCGTCCAAGTAAGGGATAATTAAGACGCCTTTTCTTCGAAGAAGAATCATCATTTCGGCCATTACCTTGGTAAAGACCCGGGGTGCCGTGGACAATCCAAACGGCAGCGTCTGAAACTGGAGGTAAGCATCCTTGATGTCCAGAGACACCATGTAGTCCCCTTCTTCCAGGTTCGCTATCACTGCTCTGAGTGACTCCATCTTGAACTTGAACCTTTTTATGTAAGTGTTCAAGGTTTTCAGATTTAAAATGGGTCTCACCGAGCCGTCCGGCTTCGGTACCACAAACAGCGTGGAGTAATACCCCTTTCCCTGTTGTAGGAGGGGTACCTTGATTATCACTTGCTGGGAATACAGCTTGTGAATGGCTTCCAATACCGCCTCCCTGTCGGGGGTAGACGTTGGTAAAGCAGACTTCAAGAACCGGCGAGGGGGAGACGTCTCGAATTCCAATTTGTACCCCTGAGATACTACCTGCAGGATCCAGGGGTCCACTTGCGAGTGAGCCCACTGCGCGCTGAAATTCTTGAGACGGGCCCCCACCGTGCCTGAGTCCGCTTGTAAGGCCCCAGCGTCATGCTGAGGACTTGGCAGAAGCGGGGGAGGGCTTCTGGTCGTGGGAAGAAGCTGTCTGTTGTAGTCTTTTTCCCCTTCCTCTGCCCCGGGGCAGATATGAGTGGCCTTTTGCCCGCTTGCCCTTATGGGGACGAAAGGACTGAGCCTGAAAAGGCGGTATCTTTTTCTGCTGCGAGGTGACTTGGGGTAAAAAGGTGGATTTCCCAGCCGTTGCTGTGGCCACCAGGTCCGATAGACCGCCCCCAAATAACTCCTCCCCTTTATACGGCATTACTTCCATATGCCGTTTGGAATCCGCATCCCCTGACCACTGTCGCGTCCATAATCCTCTTCTGGCAGAAATGGACATCGCACTTACTCTTGATGCCAGAGTGCAAATGTCTCTCTGTGCATCTCGCATATATAGGAATGCATCCTTTAAATGCTCTATAGTCAATAATATATTGTCCCTGTCCAGGGTATCAATATTTTCAGTCAGGGAATCCGACCAAGCCACTCCAGCACTGCACATCCAGGCTGAGGTGATTGCTGGTCGCAGTATAACACCCGTATGTGTGTATATACTTTTAAGGATATTTTCCAGCCTCCTATCTGCTGGCTCCTTAAGGGCGGCCGTTTCTGGAGACGGTAACGCCACTTGTTTTGATAAGCGTGTGAGCGCCTTATCCACCCTAGGGGGTGTTTCCCAACGAGCCCTAACCTCTGGTGGGAAGGGATATAGTGCCAATAATTTTTTAGAAATTAGCAGTTTTCTGTCGGGGGTAACCCACGCTTCATCACACACTTCATTCAATTCATCTGATTCAGGAAAAACTACGGGTAGTTTTTTCACACCCCACATAATACCCCTTTTTGTGGTACTTGCAGTATCAGAGATGTGCAAAACCTCCTTCATTGCCGTGATCATGTAACGTGTGGCCCTACTGGAAAATACGTTTGTTTCTTCACCGTCGACACTGGAGTCAGTGTCTGTGTCCGTGTCGACCCACTGAGGTAACGGGCGTTTAATAGCCCCTGACGGTGTTTGAGACGCCTGGACAGGCACTAACTGAGCTGCCGGCTGTCTCATGTCGTCAACAGTTTTCTGTAACGTGCCGACACTGTCACGTAATTCCTTAATTACGGCCATCCATTCAGGTGTCGACTCCCTAGGGGGTGACATCACCATTATAGGCAATTGCTCCGCCTCCACATCATTTTCCTCCTCATACATGTCGACACACACGTACCGACACCCAGCACACACACAGGGAATGCTCTGATAGAGGACAGGACCCACTTAGCCCTTTGGGGAGACAGAGGGAGAGTTTGCCAGCACACACCAGAGCGCTATATATGTATAGGGACAACCTTACAATAAGTGTCTATCCCTTATAGCTGCTTATATCTGTTATTTTGCCAAATAAGTGCCCCCCTCTCTTTTTTACCCTGTTTCTGTAGTTGCAGGATGCAGGGGAGATTCTGGGAGCCTTCCTACCAGCGGAGCTGTGTGGGAAAAATGGCGCTGTGTGCTGAGGAGATAGGCCCCGCCCCCTTCACGGCGGGCTCTTCTCCCGCTTTTTTCTGGAAAACTGGCAGGGGTTAAATACATCCATATAGCCCAGGAGCTATATGTGATGTATTTTTCGCCAACTAAGGTAAATTCATTGCTTCCCAGGACGCCCCCCCCCAGCGTCCTGCACCCTCAGTGACCGGAGTGTGAAGTGTGCTGAGAGCAATGGCGCACAGCTGCAGTGCTGTGCGCTACCTTATGAAGACAGGAAAGTCTTCTGCCGCCGATTTATGGACCTTCTTCTTGCTTCCGCATCTGTAAGGGGGCCGGCGGCGCGGCTCCGGGACCCATCCATGGCTGGGCCTGTGATCGTCCCTCTGGAGCTAATGTCCAGTAGCCTAAGAAACCCAATCCACTCTGCACGCAGGTGAGTTCGTTTCTCTCCCCTAAGTCCCTCGATGCAGTGAGCCTGTTGCCAGCAGGTCTCACTGAAAATAAAAAACCTATTTAAACTTTTACTCTAAGCAGCTCAGGAGAGCCACCTAGATTGCACCCTTCTCGTTCGGGCACAAAATCTAACTGAGGCTTGGAGGAGGGTCACAGGGGGAGGAGCCAGTGCACACCAGCTAGTCCTAAAGCTTTTACTTTGTGCCCAGTCTCCTGCGGAGCCGCTATCCCCATGGTCCTTTCGGAGTCCCCAGCATCCACTAGGACGTTAGAGAAATAATGTAATCATTTTTGCAGAATTTCTTAAAGAAACTTGTAGCCTAGAGGTGCTGTGAAAAAATAAGATTTTACTCACCGGTAAATCTATTTCTCGTAGTCCGTAGTGGATGCTGGGAACTCTGAAAGGACCATGGGGAATAGCGGCTCCGCAGGAGACTGGGCACAACTAAAGAAAGCTTTTAGGTCACCTGGTGTGCACTGGCTCCTCCCACTATGACCCTCCTCCAAGCCTCAGTTAGGACACTGTGCCCGGACGAGCTGACATAATAAGGAAGGATTTTGAATCCCGGGTAAGACTCTTACCAGCCACACCAATCACACCGTATAATTTGTGATACCATACCCAGTTTAACAGTATGAAAACAACTGAGCCTCTCAACAGATGGCTCAACAATAACCCTTTAGTTAACAATAACTATGTACAAGTATTGCAGACAATCCGCACTTGGGACGGGCGCCCAGCATCCACTACGGACTACGAGAAATAGATTTACCGGTGAGTAAAATCTTATTTTCTCTGACGTCCTAGTGGATGCTGGGAACTCCGAAAGGACCATGGGGATTATACCAAAGCTCCCAAACGGGCGGGGAGTGCGGATGACTCTGCAGCACCGAATGAGAGAACTCAAGGTCCTCCTCAGCCAGGGTATCAAATTTGTAGAATTTTGCAAACGTGTTTGCCCCTGACCAAGTAGCAGCTCGGCAAAGTTGTAAAGCCGAGACCCCTCGGGCAGCCGCCCAAGATGAGCCCACCTTCCTTGTGGAATGGGCTTTTACTGATTTAGGATGCGGCAGTCCAGCCGCAGAATGCGCCAGCTGAATTGTGCTACAAATCCAGCGAGCAATAGTCTGCTTAGAAGCAGGAGCACCCAGCTTGTTGGGTGCATACAGGATAAATAGCGAGTCAGTTTTCCTGACTCTAGCCGTCCTGGAAACATAAATTTTCAAGGCCCTGACTACGTCCAGCAACTTGGAATCCTCCAAGTCCATAGTAGCCTCAGGCACCACAATAGGTTGGTTCAAGTGAAAAGCTGATACCACCTTAGGGAGAAACTGGGGACGAGTCCTCAATTCTGCCCTATCCATATGGAAAATCAGATAAGGGCTTTTACATGACAAAGCCGCCAATTCTGACACACGCCTGGCTGAAGCCAAGGCCAATAACATGACCACTTTCCACGTGAGATATTTTAGATCCACGGTTTTAAGTGGCTCAAACCAATGTGATTTTAAGAAACTCAACACCACGTTGAGATCCCAAGGTGCCACTGGAGGCACAAAAGGGGGCTGAATATGCAGCACTCCCTTAATAAACGTCTGAACTTCAGGTAGTGAAGCTAGTTCTTTCTGGAAGAAAATCGACAGAGCCGAGATCTGTACCTTAATGGAGCCTAATTTCAGGCCCATAGTCACTCCTGCTTGTCGGAAATGCAGAAATCGACCCAGTTGAAATTCCTCTGTTGGGGCCTTTTTGGCCTCACACCAAGCAACATACATCCGCCATATGCGGTGATAATGCTTTGCAGTTACATCTTTCCTGGCTTTAATCAGCGTAGGAATGACTTCCTCCGGAATGCCCTTTTCCTTCAGTATCCGGCATTCAACCGCCATGCCGTCAAACGCAGCCGCGGTAAGTCTTGGAACAGACAGGGCCCCTGCTGCAGCAGGTCCTGTCTGAGCGGCAGAGGCCATGGGTCCTCTGAGATCATCTCTTGAAGTTCCGGGTACCACGCTCGTCTTGGCCAATCCGGAACCACGAGTATTGTTCTTACTCCTCGTTTTCTTATTATTCTCAGTACCCTTGGTATGAGAGGCAGAGGAGGGAACACATAAACTGACTGGTACACCCACGGTGTCACTAGAGTGTCCACAGCTATCGCCTGAGGGTCCCTTGACCTGGCGCAATATCTCTCTAGTTTTTTGTTTAGGCGGGACGCCATCATGTCCACCTGTGGCCTTTCCCAACGGTTTACCAACAGTTGGAAGACTTCTGGATGAAGTCCCCACACTCCCGGGTGTAGGTCGTGTCCGCTGAGGAAGTCTGCTTCCCAGTTGTCCACTCCCGGAATGAACACTGCTGACAGTGCTAAGACGTGATTTTCTGCCCATCGGAGAATCCTTGTGGCTTCTGCCATCGCCATCCTGCTTCTTGTGCCGCCCTGTTGGTTTACATGGGCGACTGCCGTGATGTTGTCTGATTGGATCAGTACCGGCTGGTTTTGAAGCAGAGGCCTTGCCAGACTTAGGGCATTGTAAATGGCCCTCAGTTCCAGAATATTTATGTGTAGGGACGACTCCTGACTTGACCAAAGTCCTTGGAAATTTCTTCCCTGTGTGACTGCCCCCCAGCCTCGAAGGCTGGCATCCGTGGTTACCAGGACCCAGTCCTGTATGCCGAATCTGCGGCCCTCTTGAAGATGAGCACTCTGCAGCCACCACAGTAGAGATTCCCTGGTCCTTGGAGACAGGGTTATCAGCCGATGCATCTGAAGATGCGATCCCGACCACTTGTCCAAGAGGTACCACTGAAAGGTTCTTGCATGGAACCAGCCGAATGGAATTTTGCTTCGTAAGAAGCTACCATTTTTCCCAGGACTCGTGTGCAGTGATGCACCGATACCTGTTTTGGTTTCAGGAGGTCTCTGACTAGAGATGACAGCTCCTTGGCTTTCTCCTGCGGGAGAAACACTTTTTTCTGTTCTGTGTCCAGAACCATCCCCAGGAACAGTAGGCGTGTGGTAGGAACCAGCTGTGACTTTGGAATGTATAGAATCCATCCGTGCTGTTGTAGCACTTCCCGAGATAGTGCTACTCCGACCAACAACTGCTCCTTGGACCTCGCCTTTATAAGGAGATCGTCCAAGTACGGGATAATTAAAACTTCCTTTCTCGAAGGAGTATAATCATTTCTGCCATTACCTTGGAAAAGACCCTCGGTGCCGTGGACAGTCCAAACGGCAGTGTTTGGAATTGGTAATGGCAATCCTGTACCACAAATCTGAGGTACTCCTGGTGAGGATGGTAAATGGGGACATGTAGGTAAGCCTCCTTGATGTCCAGGGATACCATGTAATCCCCCTCCTCCAGGCTTGCAATAATCGCCCTGAGCGATTCCATCTTGAACTTTAATTTTTTTATGTATGTGTTCAAGGATTTCAAATATAAAATGGGTCTCACCGAACCGTCCGGTTTCGGTACCACAAACAGTGTGGAATAGTAACCCCGTCCTTGTTGAAGTAGGGGCACCTTGACTATCACCTGCTGGGAATACAGCTTGTGAATTGCCTCTAGCACAGTCTCCCTGCCTGAGGGAGTTGTCGGCAAGGCAGATTTGAGGAAACGGCGGGGGGGAGACGCCTCGAATTCCAGCTTGTACCCCTGAAATACTACTTGAAGGATCTAGGGATCCACCTGTGAGCGAGCCCACTGATCGCTGAAATTTTTGAGGCGGCCCCCCACCGTACCTGGCTACGCCTGTGGAGCCCCCCCGTCATGCGGTGGACTCAGAGGAAGCGGGGGAAGAATTTTGATTCTGGGAACTGGCTGACTGGTGCAGCTTTTTCCCTCTTCCCTCGTTTTACACGCTTGCATTTCTGAAGCCGAAAGGACTGTACCTGATAATACAGTGCTTTCTGAGGCTGTGAGGAAACCTGAGGTAAAAAAATTTTCTTCCCAGCTGTTGCTGTGGATACGAGGTCCCAGAGACCATCCCCAAACAATTCCTCATCCTTATAAGGCTCTATGTGCCTTTTAAAGTCAGCATCACCTGTCCAGTGTCGGGTCTCTAATAACCTCCTGACCGAATGGACATTGCATTAATTCTGGAGGCCAGCCGGCAAAATATCCCTCTGTGCATCCCTCATATATAAGACGACGTCTTATGTTCGCAAAATAGTATCCCTGTTTGACAGGGTTACAGACCACGCTGCAGCAGCACTATCTGCAGGTCTCAGTCTAGTACCTGAGTGTGTAAATACAGACTTCAGGATAGCCTCCTGCTTTTTATCAGCAGGTACCTTCAAAGTGGCCGTATCCTAAGACGGCAGTGCCACCTTTTTTGACAAACGTGTGAGCGCCTTATCCACCCTAGGGGATATCTCCCAGCGTAACTTATCCTCTGGCGGGAAAGGGTACGCCATCAGTAACTTTTTAGAAATTACCAGTTTCTTATCGGGGGAACCCACGCTTTTTCACACTTCATTCACTCATTTGATGGGGGAACAAAACACTGCCTGCTTTTTCTCCCCAAACATAAAACCCTTTTTTAGTGGTACTTGGGTTAATGTCAGAAATGTGTAACACATTTTTTATTGCCGGGATCATGTAACGGATGTTCCTAGTGTATTGTGTATATATCTCAACCTCGTCGACACTGGAGTCAGACTCCGTGTCGACATCTGTGTCTGCCATCTGAGGGAGCGGGCGTTTTTGAGCCCCTGATGGCCTTTGAGACGCCTGGGCAGGCGCGGGCTGAGAAGCCGGCTGTCCCATAGCTGTTACGTCATCCAGCCTTTTATGTAAGGAGTTGACACTGTCGGTTTATACCTTCCACCTATCCATCCACTCTGGTGTCGGCTCCACAGGGGGCGACATCACATTTATCGGCATCTGCTCTGCCATCACATAAGCCTCCTCATCAAACGTGTCGACACAGCCGTACCGACACACCGCACACACACAGGGAATGCTCTGACTGAGGACAGGACCCCACACAGCCCTTTGGGGAGACAGAGAGAGAGTATGCCAGCACATACCAGAGCGCTATATAATTTAGGGATTAACACTATATTGAGTGAATTTTTCCCAATAGCTGCTTGTATATACAATATTGCGCCTAAATTTAGTGCCCCCCCTCTCTTTTTAACCCTTTGAGCCTGAAAACTACAGGGGAGAGCCTAGGGAGCTGTCTTCCAGTTGCACTGTGAAGAGAAAATGGCGCCAGTGTGCTGAGAGAGATAGCTCCGCCCCTTTTTCGCGGACTTTTCTCCCGGTTTTTTATGGATTCTGGCAGGGGTATTTATCACATATATAGCCTCTGGGGCTATATATTGTGATATATATGCCAGCCAAGGTGTTTTTATTGCTGCTCAGGGCGCCCCCCCCAAGCGCCCTGCACCCTCAGTGACCGGAGTGTGAAGTGTGTATGAGGAGCAATGGCGCACAGCTGCGGTGCTGTGCGCTACCTTGGTGAAGACTGATGTCTTCTGCCGCCGATTTTCCGGACCTCTTCTTGCTTCTGGCTCTGTAAGGGGGACGGCGGCGCGGCTCCGGGACCGAACACCAAGGCCAGTTCCATGCGGTCGATCCCTCTGGAGCTAATGGTGTCCAGTAGCCTAAGAAGCCCAAGCTAGCTGCAAGCAGGTAGGTTCGCTTCTTCTCCCCTTAGTCCCTCGCTGCAGTGAGCCTGTTGCCAGCAGGTCTCACTGTAAAATAAAAAACCTAATTATATACTTTCTTTTTAGAAGCTCAGGAGAGCCCCTAGTGTGCATCCAACCTCGGCCGGGCACAAAATCTAACTGAGGCTTGGAGGAGGGTCATAGTGGGAGGAGCCAGTGCACACCAGGTGACCTAAAAGCTTTCTTTAGTTGTGCCCAGTCTCCTGCGGAGCCGCTATTCCCCATGGTCCTTTCGGAGTTCCCAGCATCCACTAGGACGTCAGAGAAATAAATACTGATACTGGTTTAAGAAAGTTTTGGAATGATTGTCCTAATAAAGTCTTGTTCTTCCATAACTGTGGGTTGCATGGATGGCGCAATGGTTAGTTATTTTGTGGATGTGCATGTTCTTCCCATGCTTGTGTGGGTTCCTCTAGATGCCCCAATCAGGGCTGTAAGTAGGTATGTGCAGAGTGTGCCACTACACCGAGGGCCTTATTCAGAACTAGACGCTGCCACGCGTCTGTACCCAGCGGCTGCATCCAGAGAGTTTCTGCAAGAACACTGGCCGCAGTGTGTGTGAGTGACCCTACACCAGGCCTGGCCAACCTGTGGCTCTCCAGCTGTTGTGAAACTACACACCCCAGCATGCTCTGTCACAGTTTTAGCATTTCCTAATAGCAAAAGTGTAGAAGGGCATGCTGGGACTTGTAGTTTCACAACAGCTGGAGAGCCACAGGTTGGCCAGGCCTGCCCTACACCATGCAGTCACATCCCAGAAGGATGCGTTTGCAAGGTGATCGACAGCGGCTATCATTGGGGGGACATCGACGCAGCATTTCGTGGGTCTGGTCCAGACAACGTAGGCGTGTCCGGATCATTTTCGGAGCTGTTTGACATCACACGCAGCCGCTCCGAGAATAAAATGGCACCGGACCGCCTGCACAGCCAGGGGTTGACCTCAAATCGATGCGTTCCCAATTAAATTGTGAACGCATCGCCACACACATGCTGGGCGGCCCCCAGCATGTGAGTAGATGGACTCAGATCTTGCTGTGGAAGCAAGATCTGCATCCATTACTGAATAACCCCCATAGCGCTGTAGGGTAGGGGGCGCTGTTGGCAGCACTTGTCAATTATCTGTTTTAATTACTTTCACTAGTAGCTTCCCAACTATTTGAAGCCCAGCATCTACTGACCGTCCCGGTCTCCTTCCCTATAGATGTATATTACAGTTTTGGTATACAGTGCAGATGCATATAGCTGTATAGAAACATATAGAAGTTGTGGCATACAGCGCAGATGCATATATTTATTATTATTTATTAACAGTTTCTTATATAGCGCAGCAAATACCGTTGCGCTTTACAATTGGAAATAACAATGATATAACAAAACTGGGTATTAACAAACAGTCATAGAGGCCCTGCTCGCAAGCTTACAATCTATAGGGAAATAGGCATGGATACACAAGGATAGGTGCTATCTATTGCAGAGTGGTCCACCAGATTCCAAAGGTTCCTGGTGGGCTGTGTGATATGGTCACACAGCAATGATAAACCGGGGTCGAGAGGAAGGGAAAGTGAAGAATGAGAAGATGTGAGGATAAGTGTGGACTGTGCAGAGTGGATGCAATTTGATAGGAAGGTTTATGAAAGTTATGTGGGCGGTTCTGGAATTTGATACGCTTGCCTGGAGAGGTGAGTTTTCAGGGAATGCTTGAAGGTTGGGAGACTAGAGGAGAGTCTTATTGTGTTTGGTAGGGCATTCCACAGAGTGGGTGCAGCCTGAAGAAAGTCCTGCAATCGTGAGTGGGAGCGAGTAATGAGTGTGGATGAGAGACGCAGATCTTGTGAAGAGTGAAGAGGTTGGGTTGGGAGATATTTTGAGATAAGCGAAGTGATGTACGTTGGTTTAGTTTGGTTAATGGCCTTGTGTGTGATTAAAAGTATTTTATATTGAGTACGGTAGAATACAGGTAACCAATGGAGGGACTGACAGAGTGGATCTGCAGACGATGAACGTCTAGCGAGGAAGATTAGCCTTGCAGCTGCATTCAGAATGGATTGTAGTGGTGAGAGTCTCGTTTTGGGAAGACCAGTTAGGAGACTATTGCAATAATCAATGTGGGAGACAAGGGGGGTAATTCTGAGTTGATCGTAGCAGTAACTTTGTTAGCAGTTGGGCAAAATCATGTGCACTGCAGGGGAGGCAGATATAACATGTGCAGAGAGAGTTAGATTTGGGTGGGTTATTTTGTTTCTGTGCAGGGCAAATACTGGCAGATTGAACACACCACACCCAAATCTAACTCTCTCTGCACATGTTATATCTGCCTCCCCTGCAGTGCACATGGTTTTGCCCAACTGCTAACAAAGTTCCTGCTGCGATCAACTCAGAATTACCCCCCATGAGAGCATAGATTAGAGTTTTAGTGGTGTCTTGTGTAAGGTATGGTCGTATTTTGGATATGTTTTTTAGATGCATGTAACATGATTTTTGAATGTGGGAAAAAAAGGACAGATCAGAGTCAAGGATGACACCTAGGCAGTGAGCTTGTGGGGTAGGGTTGATTGTTAAGTTTTCAACAGTGATAGAGATATCAGGTTGGTACCTACTATTGGCCGGTGGAAATATAATTAACTCTGTGTTTGAAATAAGGAGATTTATGGTAGACTTACCATTGTTAAATCTCTTTCTGCGAGGTACACTGGGTTCCCCAGGGAATACTCTGGAGTGTAGAGATGGATCTAGATCCAGGCACCAACAGGTTAAAGCTTTAGCTGTCCCAGGATGCAATGCGGCCTCCTCTATAACCCCGCCTCCAGGCACTGTGAGCTCAGTTTCGTTAACCAGTCCAATGCAGGAGAAGGTAAGAGAGAAGGCAGATGTAAGTCACATAGAACCACATCCTCACGACAGGAGAAGGTGACAGCGGCTAATGCCATACAAACCCATAGAAGCTAAGTGTGTCAGGGTGGGCGCCCTGTGGAACCCAGTGTACCTCGCAGGAAGAGATTTAACAATGGTAAGTCTACCATAAATCTCCTTTACCGCAGCAGGGTACACTGTGTTCCACAGGGAATACATCGGGGATGTCCTAAAGCAGTTCCTCAAGGGAGGGGACGCACCTTAGCGGGTATAAGAACCCGGCGTCCGAAGGAAGCATCCTGGGAGGCGGAAGTATCAAAGGCATAAAACCTAATGAACATGTTCACTGAGGACCATTTAAGCCTCCTTGCACAACTGTTCTGCGGAAGCGCCGCAGCAGGCCGCCCAAGAAGGTCCAACAGACCGAGTAGAATAGGCTTTAATAGCAGCAGTAGCTGGTAGACCAGCCTGCGCATAAGCTTGTGCACTCACCATTCTAATCCATCTGGCCAAGGTTTGCTTATTCGCAGGCCAGCCACGTTTGTGGAAACCAAACAGTACAAAAAGGGTATCTAACCTCCTAATAGAGGTAGTATTCTCCACATATATGCGGAGAGCCCGTACCGCATTCAGAGATCGTTCTTTGGGAGGACAATTCAGAAGAGATAAAGGCCGGAACAACAATCTCTTGATTAAGTTGAAAAGATGACACCACCTTAGGCAAATAACCAGGGCGAGTTCGAAGAACTGCTCGGTCACGATGAAATATCCGAAAGGGTGGACGACAGGACAAAGCGCCTAGGTCTAAAACCCTTCTGGCAGAGGCAATGGCCAGTAAGAACAGGACCTTAGCCGTAAGCCATTTAAGGTCCACTGACTCAAGAGGTTCAAATGGAGACTCTTACAGGGCATTTAGGACAACAGACAAATCCCATGGAGCCACAGGAGGGACATAGGGAGGTTGAATCCGCAAAACACCCTGAGTAAATGTATGAACGTCAGGTATAGACGCAATTTTTCTCTGAAACCACACCGACATGGCAGATATGTGAACCTTGAGAGAGGCCAGACGAAGGCCTAAGTCCAGGCCTTGTTGCAGGAAAGCCAGGATTCTGGAGGTCTTGAATCTGTGAACATCATAGTTCTTATCAGCACACCAGGTGAAATAAGAATTCCAGACTCTGTAATAGATCCAGGCAGATGCCGGTTTGCGGGCCTTCAACATAGTTTGGATGACCGCCTCAGAAATTCCTTTTACCCTTAGGAGTGAAGCTTCAAGAGCCACACCGTCAAAGCCAGCCTGGACAGGTCTGGGTAGAGACAAGGGCCCTGTACGAGGAGGTCTGGTCATTGAGGAAGTAGAAGAGGATGCTCTGTCGATAGACCCTGCAGGTCTGAGAACCAATGCCGTCTGGGCCACGTTGGAGCGACTAGAAGTAGTATTCCTCCTTCTTGCTTGAACTTCTGCAGTACCCTGGGCAGGAGTGACAATGGAGGGAACACGTAAGGCAGCCGAAAGTTCCATGGAATGGCTAGTGCGTCCACAAACGCTGCTTGAGGATCCCTGGTCCTTGATTTGAAGACCGGAACTTTGTGATTGTGTCGAGACGCCATCACACCATCAGGTCTACACCTGGTAGGCCCCACGTGTCCACTAGGAGTTGAGAGACTTCCTGATGAAGACTCCACTCTCCGGCATGTACATTCTGACGACTGAGGAAGTCCGCTTCCCAGTTGAGGACACCTGGAATGAACACTGCCGATATTGCTGGCAGATGGCGTTCCGCCCATTGAAGGATTTTTGACACTTCGAACATTGCCATGCAGCTTTGAGTGCCGCCTTGATGGTTGATGTATGCCACAGTGGTGGCATTGTCTGACCGTACTTGAACGGGCCTGTTCTGTACTAGGGGCAGGGCAAGAGACAACGCATTGAACACTGGTGGTCATTCCGAGTTGATCGCTAGCTGCATTTGTTTGCAGCGCAGCAATCAGGCTAAAAAACGGCAGTTCTGCGCATGCGTATGCGGCGCAATGCGTACGGGCACAACGAACGATGCAGATTTGCACAGGGTCTAGCAATGCATTTCAGTCGCACTGGTTGCCGCAGAGTGATTGACATGAAGTGGGCGTTTCTGGGTGGCAACTGACCGTTTTCAGGGAGTGTTCGGAAAAACGCAGGCGTGCCAGGGAAAACGCAGGCGTGGCTGGGTGAACGCTGGGCCGGTGTGTGACGTCAAATCCGGAACTGAATAGTTTGAAGTGATCGCAAGCGCTGACTAGGCTCTGAGCTACTCTGAAACTACACAAAAGAATTTTGCAGGCGCTCTGCGATAAAAACGTTTGCACTTCTGCTAAGCTAAAATACACTCCCAGTGGGAGGTGGCACAGCGTTTGCACGGCTGATAAAAACTGCTAGCGAGCGATCAACTCGGAATGGCCCCCACTGCCCGCAACTCCAGAATGTTTATCGGGAGAAGTGATTCCTCCTTGGTCCACCAACCCTGAAAAGAGTGTTGCTCCAACACCGCGTCCCATCTCCTCAGACTGGCGTCCATTGTCAGCAGGACCCAGTCGGGGATCCAGAAGGGACGGCCCCTGCTTAATTGCTGGTCCTGAAGCCACCAGGTCAGAGGCAGACAAACCTCCGGAGTCAAAGTGATCATATGAGACCTGATCCGATGAGGTAGGCCATCCCATTTGGAAAGGATTAACCTCTGCAGAGGGTAGGAATGAAATTGAGCGCACTCCACCATGTCGAAAGCCGACACCATCAGACCAAGTACTTGCATCGCCGAGTGTATCGACACTATGGGACGACAAAGGAAGCATCTTATCCTGTCCTGAAGCTTCAGAACGTTCTCTGGAGACAGAAACAGCCATTGACAGGTGCACCATGTTCTGAGCTGGGACCAGCAAGGACTTCTTCCAATTGATGAGCCACCCGTGGGCTTGTAGTAAGCTTACTGTCAGTTGTACATGACCGAGTAGGACATCGTGGGAGTTTGCCAGGATTAGCAAGTCGTCCAGATATGGTAGGATCCTGATTCCCTGGCGACGGAGATGAGCCGTCATCACGGCCATAACCTTGGTGAAGATCCGAGGGGCTGTATCCATTCCAAATGGCAGAGCCTGAAGCTGATAGTGGATGTTGCCAATAGCAAACCGCAGATATTTCTGATGCGACAATAGGTATATGCAGGTATGCATCTTGTATATCCATGGATACCATATAGTCTCCGGGTTCCATGGCCAGTACAATTGATTGCAGAGTTTCCATACGAAACTTGGACAATCTCACAAACTTGTTCAATGATTTGAGGTTGAGTATAGGCCAGAAAGACCCATTGGGCTTCGGAACTAGAAACAGGGTCGAGTAGTATCCTTTGCCTCTCTGGGACAAAGGAAACGGCACCACCACTCGTGTATCCAGAAGGGAACTCACAACCATTTGCAGAGCTTGCGCTTTTAACGAATCCGAAGGGATAACCGTGGTGCAAAACTGGCGAGTCTCTTGAAGGAGATTGTGTACCCATGAGAGACAACTTCCCACACCCATGCATCTGAAGTGGTCTTTAACCAGACCTGGGTGAACTGTAGAAGTCGGCCCCCCACCCTGTGATCCCCCAGGGGAGGCCCGCCCCGTCATGCAGCAGGCTTGTCTTGTTTAGAAGCAGGCTGATGGGCCGACCAGGACTGTTTTGTCTTGGGCTTTGTGGTTTTGGTAGCACGAGACTGTCTCGAGTATGCCTGACCTTTTGCTTTCCAATAAGGCCGAAAGGAACGAAATGCAGTTTCAGCAGCCGCTAAATCAGACACAATTTTATTTAGGTCTTCCCCAGACAAGATATCTCCATTAAAAGGGAGTACCTCCAAGGTCTTTTTGGAGTCCAGGTCCACCTTCCATGACCCCAACCACAGAATAAGGCTAGCTAGTACAGACGTAGTCGATGCCTTAGCCGCCAACACACCTGCCTCAGAGGACGCCTCCTGAATATAACAGGTAGCGGTGGTAATGTGAGACAGGTATTGTCTGGCCTTGTCAGATAATTCATCGGGTAGCTCTTCCTTCAATGCCTGAGCCCATGCTTCTATACCTTTTGCAGCCCAGGAGGCTGCAATAGTCGGTCTATTTACAGCACCTGTTAGAGAGTAAATAGATTTCAGGCATCCCTCCACACGTTTATCTGTCGGTTCCTTTAGTGAGGTGACAGTAGTGACAGGCAGAGTAGAAGATACCAGTAGACGGGTGACATGGGAATCCACCGGCGGTGGGTTTTCCCACTTGTTACATAACTCTGCAGGGAGAGGATATCGAGCTAAGGCCCGTTTAGGTAAGGGGAATTTCTTCCCTGGCTCAGACCAGGGTTCTAGGTGTATGTCCACTAAATGGTCAGAATGTGGTAATAGAGTCTTAGCTACCTTCTGACGTTTAAACTTGTCCGGTTTCTTAGACACCATTGTGGAATCCTCATCATCATCATCATCATCATCAGAGATTTGGAGGATCGGTCTAATAGCAACCACCAAGTCAGGGACACCAACCTGTAAAGAAGATTCCTCATCAGAAGCATCTGATTCAGTGTCTGACAGGACAGTTAGTTCCCCAACCTCATCAGAAGAAACTTCTGAGAGATACGTGGATTGTGAGGAGGTAGCAGCCCGCTTAGATGACCCAGGGACACGAGTGTGACCTATAGCAGATTTATGTCTAACCAAAGATTGGTTTAATTGCTGCAACTGGTTAGACAAATTATCCACCCAAGGCGGATTAACCATAGGGACAATTTGTGGCTGTAGTGGCACAGGTGATCCCATAGTAGGCGTAAGACGGTCCACCAGAGTAATAATAATAATAATAATAATAATTTTATTTATATAGCGCTCTTTCTCCAATAGGACCCAAGGCGCTTAACAGATACATAGCATAATATAGTACAGAAAATAATGAAGTACATTTTCATAAAATACAGAAGCATGAAGATACTAAAAGGGACATTATGGAAATGCTTGAGTAAACAGAAAAGTCTTGAGTCTACTTTTGAAGGATTCTATAGTTGGGGCCTCTCGCACTGTGCGGGGAAGTGAGTTCCATAGAGTCGGAGCCGCATGACTAAAAGCTCGACCCCCAGATGAATTACGGTAGATTCTAGGTACTGCTAAAAGTCCTTCATCTACAGATCGCAGTAATCGATTGGGGCAGTATGGGGTCAGAAGCTGTTTCAGGTACCTTGGGCCTTGGTCATGTAATGCTTTGAAACTCAGTAAGCCAATCTTGAAGATGATTCGCCATCGTACAGGCAGCCAGTGAAGGGAGTAGAGGATGGGTGTTATGTGGCTAGAACGGGGCTGGTTGGTTAATAGCCTGGCAGCTGTGTTTTGCACCAGCTGTAAGCGCTGCAATTCTTTTGCTGGTAGACCAAGGTAGAGGGCATTACAGTAGTCTAAACGAGATGATACAAATGCATGTATGACTTTTGGCATATCATCTGAGGGAATTAAGTGCTTGATTCTGGCTATGTTCCTCAGGTGAAAGAATGAGGATTTGATTGTGGCTGATATCTGATGTTTAAGTGTCAAGCCACCATCCAGGACAACGCCAAGATTCCGCACACGATCACTGGTCTGTAATTCTGAATCCCCGAGTGTAAGTCCAGTTGGTTGGCTATGCTGCAGTCTTGTCCTTTGATGTTGCGGTCGTATCATAAGGACCTCTGTTTTATCCGGGTTCAGTCGCAGCCAACTGGCGCTCATCCACTCCTGTAGTTCAGCTAGACAGCCATTTAGGGTTGCTATTGGGTTATCAGTGCCCGGAGCAAAGGACAAGTACAGTTGTGTATCATCTGCATTGCAGTGGTAGACCAGGCCATGGCGCCTGATTATTTCGCCCAATGGGAGCATGTATACTGCAAAAAGCATGGGGGATAGTATAGAACCTTGTGGGACACCACATGGCAATGGCACTGGTGGTGATGAGTATAATCCAGATGATACTCTCTGTGACCTGCCTGTGAGAAATGATTTGAACCAGCTCAGGACTGTGCCATCCAGACCACAGAAATGTATCAGTCGCTCAAACAGAAGCCCATGGTCCACGGTATCAAATGCTGCCGAGAGATCCAGAAGGATTAATATTGAACAGTCACCTCTGTCTTTTGCCATCAGAAGATCATTTAACACACACAACAGGGCTGTTTCAGTGCTATGTCTTCTCCTGAATCCTGATTGAAATGGATCATAAATATCATGGGTTGTCAGGCGGGTTTCCAGTTGATTTGCAACGACTTTCTCAATAACCTTTCCTAGGAAAGGAAGGTTTGATACCGGTCTGTAGTTTGGTCATTCAGTCAGGATCTAAATAAGGTTTTTTAAGAAGCGGTCTAACAATTGCTTCCTTTAGGGGTCCAGGAAAAATGCCTGTCTGCAAAGAGCATTGAACAATTTTTGTAAAGACAGGACCAATTATATCCATACAACCTATTAGAAGCTTGGTTGAGGCTGGGTCCAGATCACAGGTGGTGGGACGTAAAATCCGAGCAATTTCAGCAGTGTCCTTTACATCCACTGGATCAAAGCTGGTCCATGAAGGCAGGTAGCTTATATTGGCAGGTTTTGTAGTTTGGCACTCCTTTGATGGCACTGTGGAGATTCCAGCCCGGATGGTGGATATTTTATCTGCAAACTCGTTGCATCTTGCCTGGGAGAGGGTCTCATCAGTCTGCAGGCATGCTGGCTTGCAAAGCATCTCCACTGTGCGGAAAAGTTGAGCTGGCCTATTGTTTGCTGCTGTGATCTCATTTGACAGGAACTGTGCTTTCTTACGAGTGATTGTCGATTGATATTCTACGTTATGCTTTATTAGTTTTATTTTGTCATCCACTAGGTTAGTCTTCCTCCATCGTCTTTCTAGTCTACGCCCCCTTTTCTTGAGCTCACTAACACTGTTGTCGAACCATGGAGTAACCAACAAGGTTGAGAACTTAGCCCAGGGTGGCTCCTGATTGGTTGCAGGAGCTGCGGACTGACTGGGAGAGGTATGGCACACATCACACAGACCATCATATAACACTTCTCCCTCAAGTAAATCTTTGGTGCATGCCCTGTATGATGCGGGAGCGTCCCCAGACTTACTGCCCTTTTTGTTAGACATTTCAGTAAATGCAACAATAGAGCGTATGAGTACAATAAAGCCAGAGTACAATACAGTACCTGCAAATAACTCCTCTAGTATGTGACTGAGTCCCCAGTACACAACGAATAGTACCAGTACCAGCGAATAAATCCGGTATTACGTGACTGAGTGCACAGTATAATATGTGTAATCGGTAAATACTGTGACGCACTATATAATTGACCCTGACGCACCAAGTCCCTTAGGGTACAGAATATAGTGATAGATATATCTGGGAAACACTGAAAGTGAAATTCACGCAACAGATACAAGCACACACAGTCACAATGACAATGCAGCTAATTATTAGTTATGACAATAAAGCTGCACTGGGCTAGTATACAATAGTATATATATATATATATATATATATACAAAAAAAAACCCAGCACTCACCAAAGTAAGCTCACTTATCCTCAACAATTCAATAAATAAATGATGGGGGTTTAGTTAGTGGATTGGCCAATCCACTAACTAAACCCCCATCATTTATTTATTGAATTGTTGAGGATAAGTGAGCTTACTTTGGTGAGTGCTGGGTTTTTTGTTTGTATTTATTAGAGCGATGTGGTCATGGGCTACATGCACCCCGCCCTGTGAGTGGTAAGTACGGCTGTGTACCCCGCTTTTGTGGTGGAGAGTGCTGTGTTACATGCACCCCACCCTGTGAGTGGTAAGTGCATAGCTGTACCCCGCTTCTGGGGTGGCGAGTGCTGTGGTTTTCTCTCTGTGTGTATGTATATATATATATAAAAATAAAAAAACAGCGCGGTGCTAGACCGTAGGTATATATCAGAATACTCATACAATATATTCTGTAACAGGTACACTTGTTCTTAACTAACGTTGTCTGTATAAAGACATGTAGAATACTTAAGTGTTTGTAAAGTCACAGCGCTGTAGACAGGCGGCTTTACAAGGGAGACCTTGCCCTGCAGTCCCGGAGACCAGCCGCAGCTATACCTAAGATGGCGCTTAGCGTCTCAGTCAGGGAGTGAGGGAGAGTGGAAAGCAGCAGGGCAGGAAATTCTGCTCAGAGATGGCGCCCTGGGCCAGGGGAGGGGCTACAGGTCAAGCGCCATCTCCCCTATGCAGGTCCTCACCGCCTGGTCCTATGGAGTCTTATTAAACTGGGTATTAGTACACCCGACCTGTACTCCTATGCCCTGGCAGATATAGTGGGGTCCCTGTGCGCAACAGTGTCCACGCCAGCATTGCAGTCCGTCTCCCTAGACTGCCAACGGAACGTGATTTAGTAGCGGGTCCCGCCTGGGGGACCCTCTTACCTCCTCCCTGTTGCAGCCACGCGAAGCAGGAGAGCGCCTGCGATCGTGTGCCTAGAGCCGAAGCGTCTCCGCCGCAAGTACCCGGGCACTGAGCCGCTGGAGTATGCAACGCCACTTGGGAGGTGATGGAGCAGCAGCGCTGAATGTCACTCTGACATATAACAGTGCTGCAGCCCTTGAATTCTTCTTAGAAATCTTTTTTTACAGGGCTGCCCAGTGCAGCTCCCCTGTTGACTAGCCTGCTCTGCAGGCACCAACTCGAAAACTGAGCTCACAGTGCCTGGAGGCGGGGTTATAGAGGAGGCCCTAATGCATCCTGGGACAGCTAAAGCTTTAACCTGTTGGTGCCTGGATCAAAATCCATCTCTACACCCTGTGTATTCCCTACTTCAAAGGCCTCTCACACTGATATCTTTCACACCTACACAACAGGAATTGGATTCTAACACCTCTCCACAAGGCTGCTTTTGACTAAATCAGCAACAGAAAAATAAGAATTTACTCACCGGTAATTCTATTTCTCGTAGTCCGTAGTGGATGCTGGGGACTCCGTAAGGACCATGGGGAATAGCGGCTCCGCAGGAGACTGGGCACAACTAAGAAAGATTTAGGACTACCTGGTGTGCACTGGCTCCTCCCTCTATGCCCCTCCTCCAGACCTCAGTTAGGAAACTGTGCCCGGAAGAGCTGACACAATAAGGAAAGGATTTTGGAATCCCGGGTAAGACTCATACCAGCCACACCAATCACACCGTACAACTCGTGATACTATACCCAGTGAACAGTATGAATAACAACTGAGCCTCTCAACAGATGGCTCCAAACAATAACCCTTAAGTTAGGCAATAACTATATGCAAGTATTGCAGACAATCCGCACTTGGGATGGGCGCCCAGCATCCACTACGGACTACGAGAAATAGAATTACCGGTGAGTAAATTCTTATTTTCTCTGACGTCCTAGTGGATGCTGGGGACCTCGTAAGGACCATGGGGATTATACCAAAGCTCCCAAACGGGCGGGAGAGTGCGGATGACTCTGCAGCACCGAATGAGCAAACTCAAGGTCCTCCTCAGCCAGGGTATCAAACTTGTAGAATTTAGCAAATGTGTTTGAACCCGACCAAGTAGCAGCTCGGCAAAGTTGTAAAGCCGAGACCCCTCGGGCAGCCGCCCAAGAAGAGCCCACTTTCCTCGTGGAATGGGCTTTTACAGATTTAGGATGCGGCAGTCCAGCCGCAGAATGTGCAAGTTGAATCGTACTACAGATCCAGCGAGCAATAGACTGCTTTGAAGCAGGAGCACCCAGCTTGTTGGGCGCATACAGGATAAATAGCGAGTCAGTTTTCCAGACTCCAGCCGTCCTGGAAACAGATTTTCAGGGCTCTGACTACGTCCAGCAACTTGGAATCCTCCAAGTCCTTAGTAGCCGCAGGCACCACAATAGGTTGGTTCAAATGAGAAGCTGATACCACCTTAGGAAGAAATTGGGGACGAGTCCTCAATTCCGCCCTATCCATATGGAAAATCAGATAAGGGCTTTTACATGACAAAGCCGCCAATTCTGACACACGCCTGGCCGAAGCCAAGGCCAACAGCATGACCACTTTCCACGTGAGATATTTTAGTTCCACGGTTTTAAGTGGCTCAAACCAATGTGACTTAAGGAAATTCAACACCACGTTGAGATCCCAAGGTGCCACTGGAGGCACAAAAGGGGGCTGAATATGCAGCACTCCTTTAACAAACGTCTGAACTTCAGGCAGTGAAGCCAGTTCTTTTTGGAAGAAAATCGACAGAGCCGAAATCTGGACCTTAATGGAACCCAATTTTAGGCCCATAGTCACCCCTGACTGTAGGAAGTGCAGAAATCGACCCAGCAGAAATTCCTCCGTTGGGGCCCTTCTGGCCTCACACCACGCAACATATTTTCACCATATGCGGTGATAATGGTTTGCGGTCACCTCCTTCCTAGCTTTAATCAGCGTAGGGATGACTTCCTCCGGAATGCCCTTTTCCTTCAGGATCCGGCGTTCAACCGCCATGCCATCAAACGCAGCCGCGGTAAGTCTTGGAACAGACAGGGTCCCTGCTGCAGCAGGTCCTGTCTGAGCGGCAGAGGCCATGGGTCCTCTGAGATCATTTCTTAAAGTTCTGGGTACCAAGCTCTTCTTGGCCAATCCGGAACCACAAGTATAGTTCTTACTCCTCTCCTTCTTATTATTCTCAATACCTTGGGTATGAGAGGCAGAGGAGGGAACACATAAACCGACTGGTACACCCACGGTGTCACTAGAGCGTCCACAGCTATCGCCTGAGGGTCCCTTGACCTGGCGCAATATCTTTTTAGCTTTTTGTTGAGGCGGGACGCCATCATGTCCACCTGTGGCCGTTCCCAGCGATTTACAATCAGCTTGAAGACTTCTGGATGAAGTCCCCACTCTCCCGGGTGGAGGTCGTGCCTGCTGAGGAAGTCTGCTTCCCAGTTGTCCACTCCCGGAATGAACACTGCTGACAGTGCTATCACGTGATTTTCCGCCCATCGGAGAATCCTTGTGGCTTCTGCCATCGTCATCCTGCTTCTTGTGCCGCCCTCTCGGTTTACATGGGCGACCGCCGTGATGTTGTCTGACTGGATCAGCACCGGCTGGTGTTGAAGCAGGGGTCTTGTAAATGGCCCTTAGTTCCAGAATATTTATGTGTAGGGAAGTCTCCTGACTCGTCCATAGTCCTTGGAAGTTTCTTCCCTGTGTGACTGCCCCCCAACCTCGAAGGCTGGCATCCGTGGTCACCAGGACCCAGTCCTGTATGCCGAATCTGCGGCCCTCTAGAAGATGAGCACTCTGCAGCCACCACAACAGCGACACCCTGGTCCTTGGAGACAGGGTTATCAGCCGATGCATCTGAAGATGCGATCCGGACCACTTGTCCAACAGATCCCACTGAAAGATCCTTGCATGGAACCTTCCGAAAGGAATTGCTTCGTAAGAAGCCACCATCTTTCCCAGGACTTGCGTGCAATGGTGCATTGACACCTGTTTTGGTTGTAGGAGGTCTCTGACTAGAGATGACAACTCCTTGGCCTTCTCCTCCGGGAGAAACACTTTTTTCTGTTCCGTGTCCAGAACCATCCCCAGGAACAGTAGACGCGTTGTAGGAACCAGCTGCGACTTTGGAAAATTCAGGATCCAGCCGTGCTGTTGTAGCACTTCCCGAGCAAGTGCTACTCTGATCAACAACTGTTTCCTGGACCTCGCCTTTATAAGGAGATGGTCCAAGTACGGGATAATTAAAACTCCTTTTTTTCGAAGGAGTATCATCATTTCGGCCATTACCTTGGTAAATACCCTCGGTGCCAAGGACAGACCAAACGGCAACGTCTGGAATTGGTAATGACAGTCCTGTACCACAAATCTGAGGTACTCCTGGTGAGGAGGGCAAATGGGGACATGCAGGTAAGCATCCTTGATGTCCAGTGACACCATGTAATCCCCCTCGTCCAGGCTTGCAATCACCGCCCTGAGTGATTCCATCTTGAACTTGAACCTTTTTATATAAGTGTTCAAGGATTTTAAATTTAAAATGGGTCTCACCGAACCGTCCGGTTTCGGTACCACAAACATTGTGGAATAGTAACCCCGTCCTTGTTGAAGGAGGGGTACCCTGATTATCACCTGCTAAGAAAACAGCTTGTGAATCGCCTCCAGCACTGCCTCCCTGTCCGGGGGAGCTGTCGGCAAGGCAGATTTGAGGAAACGGCGAGGGGGAGACGTCTCGAATTCCAGCTTGTACCCCTGAGATACTACTTGTAGAATCCAGGGATCCACCCGTGAGCGAGCCCACTGGTCGCTGAAGTTCTTGAGACGGGCCCCCACCGTACCTGGCTCCGCCTGTGGAGCCCCAGCGTCATGCGGTGGACTTAGAGGAAGCGGGGGAGGACTTTTGTTCCTGGGAACTGACTGTATGTTGCAGCTTTTTCCCTCTATCTCTGCCTCTGGGCAGAAAGGACGCGCCTCTAACCCGCTTGCCTTTCTGGGGCCGAAAGGACTGTACCTGATAATACGGTGCTTTCTTTGGCTGTGAGGGAACATGGGGTAAAAATGCTGACTTCCCAGCTGTCGCTGTGGAAACGAGGTCCGAGAGACCATCCCCAAACAACTCCTCACCCTTGTAAGGCAAAACTTCCATGTGCCTTTTAGAATCTGCATCTCCTGTCCACTGCCGAGTCCACAATCCTCTCCTGGCAGAAATGGACATTGCGTTTATTTTAGATGCCAACCGGCAAATATCCCTCTGTGCATCTCTCATGTATAAGACAGCGTCTTTAATATGCTCTACGGTTAGCAATATAGTGTCCCTATCTAGGGTATCAATGTTTTCCGACAGGGAATCTGACCACGCAGCTGCAGCACTGCACATCCATGCTGAAGCAATAGCCGGTCTCAGTATAATTCCTGAGTGTGTATATACAGACTTCAGGATAGCCTCCTGCTTTCTATCCGCAGGTTCCTTTAGGGCGGCCGTGTCCAGAGACGGTAGTGCCACCTTTTTAGACAGACGTGTGAGCGCTTTATCCACCCTAGGGGATGTCTCCCAACGTGACCTGTCCTCTGGCGGGAAAGGGTACGCCATTAGTAACTTTTTTGAAATTACCAGTTTCTTATCGGGGGAAACCCACGCTTCTTCACACACTTCATTTAATTCATCAGATGGGGGAAACACCACTGGTAGCTTTTTCTCCCCAAACATAATACCCTTTTTTGTGGTACCTGGGGTTATATCAGAAATGTGCAACACATTTTTCATTGCCGTAATCATATAACGAATAGCTCTATTGGAATGTACACTAGTCTCATCGTCGTCGACACTGGAGTCAGTATCCGTGTCGACATCTGTCTGCCATCTGAGGTAGTGGGCGTTTTAGAGCCCCTGATGGCTTTTGAGACGCCTGGGCAGGCACGGGCTGAGAAGCCGGCTGTCCCACATCTGCTATGTCGTCAAACCTTTTATGTAAGGAGTTGACACTGTCGCGTAATTCCTTCCACGTGTCCATCCATTCAGGTGTCGACCCCGCAGGGGGTGACATCACATTTATCGGCACCTGCTCCGCCTCCACATAAGCCTCCTCATCAAACATGTCGACACAGCCGTACCGACACACCGCACACACACAGGGAATGCTCTGACTGAGGACAGGACCCCACAAAGTCCTTTGGGGAGACAGAGAGAGAGTATGCTAGCACACACCAGAGCGCTATATAATACAGGGATACACACTACACACAGTGATTTTTCCTTATAGCTGCTATAATACACAATTTGCGCCTAAATTTAGTGCCCCCCCTCTCTTTTTTACCCTATTGAGCCTGGAAACTGCAGGGGAGAGCCTGGGGAGCGTCCTTCCAGCGGAGCTGTGAGAGGAAATGGCGCCAGTGTGCTGAGGGAGATAGCCCCGCCCCCTTCACGGCAGACTTCTCCCGCTTTTTTCAGGATATTTTTGGCAGGGGATTTTACACATATATAGTCTTACTGACTATATTATGTGTTTTTTTGCCAAGCTGAGGTATTTATATTGCAGCCCAGGGCGCCCCCCCCCCCCCCCAGCGCCCTGCACCCATCAGTGACCGGAGTGTGAGGTGTGCATGGGGAGCAATGGCACACAGCTGCAGTGCTGTGCGCTACCTTAATGAAGACCGTAGTCTTCAGCCGCCGATTTTCTGGACGTTCTTCTTGCTTCTGGCTCTGCAAGGGGGACGGCGGCGCGGCTCCGGGACCGGACGACCGAGGCTGGGCCTGTGTTCGATCCCTCTGGAGCTAATGGTGTCCAGTAGCCTAAGAAGCCCAAGCTAGCTGCAAGCAGATAGGTTCGCTTCTTCTCCCCTCAGTCCCTCGAAGCAGTGAGTCTGTTGCCAGCAGATCTCACTGAAAATAAAAAACCTAAATATACTTTCTTTCTAAGAGCTCAGGAGAGCCCCTAGTGTGCAACCAGCTCGGCCGGGCACACAATTCTAACTGAGGTCTGGAGGAGGGGCATAGAGGGAGGAGCCAGTGCACACCAGGTAGTCCTAAATCTTTCTTAGTTGTGCCCAGTCTCCTGCGGAGCCGCTATTCCCCATGGTCCTTACGGAGTCCCCAGCATCCACTAGGACGTCAGAGAAAAGCAGTTATTTTATTTACAGTATCACTTCTTTCAAATATACCCCATTGTATTAAGGAGCAGCAATAGGTTACAGCAACAACGATTATAGCGATTACAATCTAAGATGGCGCCGCAGATGGCTGCCTCGGAGCTACACAGTTCAGCCAAAATACCTGTTTCCCCTTGTTTTCCCCTGCCCTTGTCTACCCCACCGGTGATCAAATACAGCAGGGGAGCCCTCCTAAGTTGGAGCGCTCCCGAGGTGCTTACCACACGTTCGGGACCGTCGGCGGGCGGATCAGCGGCCCTTGCAGCCCTCGCTGCCCTGTGTGGCAAGGATGCAGACGTTGTGGACACCGAAGTGGATGACCGAGCGTCCGCGCCCCCCCCCCCCCCCCCCCGGGTGGCGACTGGCGGATGGACCACTGGCCCCGGAAAGAGAATGACGGAGGCCCTCATGTCGGCCCTAGTAGAAGGACCTGGGCTCAGAGGAGAGGTTGTCGCGCAGGCGCCCTAGTGAGGTGGCGGCGGCGAGGGCACCGGTCTGCACTTCCCGCGATCCTGCTTTCGAATGTGCACTCACTGGCAAACAAGTTCGACGAATTGTCCCTCCTTCTGAGCAGCGCAGGGTCAGGCATTACAGGGTCATCCGTCCTCTGCTTTACGGAGACGTGGCTGGACAACCACATTGCGGACAACCCGATGTCTCTGCCGGGCTTCGGTCTCTTCAGGGCCGATCGCTCCAAGGTTCTCTCAGGAAAAAAACGAAGGGTGGTGGCATCTGCTTCTATATCAACGACGGATGGTGCACCAAAGTCACGATCATAGGCAAATCATGTAGCCCTCACCTGGAGATGCTGAGTATCAACTGCAACCCCTTCTATTCCCCCCGGGAATTTGCCTCAATTGTCCTTGTGGGAGTGTACATCCCCTCCTCGCCTGCGCGAACGAAGCCCTGCACCATCTGGCCGTATGCATATCCGACATAGAACAAAAACACCCAGACTCTCTGCTTATAGTACTGGGTGACTTCAACAGAACTAACCTGAGCAAGTAGCTACCTAAGTACAAACAACAAGTCACGTGTCTCACTAGAGAAGGGCGCAATCTTGATCACTGCTACACTACCCTCAAGTCTGCCTTCCGGTCTATCCCGCGTGCTGCACTCGGCCTATCTGACCACTGCCTCGTCCACCTACTCCCTACCTATACACAGAAGCTGAGAGCGGTTAAGCCTGTCGTTAAGACTGTTAAGAAATGGACCAATGAGGCCAAGATGAAGCTCCAGGCCTGCTTTGACTGCACGGAATGGGGGGTCTTCGAAGCCTCGGCAACCGACCTGAATGACCTGACAGACACTGTCACATCCTACATCAGCTACTGTGAGGACATGTGTGTACCTACCAAGACTTACCGCATTTACAACAACAACAAGCCCTGGTTCAATGTCCAGCCCAGGCAACTTCGTCGAGCCAAAGAGGAGGCCTATAGCAGCGGTGACAGAGCACTATACAACCGTACTAGGAACTCTCTGACTAAAGGAATCAGGCTATCAAAATAGCGGTTCTTGGACAAGCTGACAAACGATCTCTCCACCAATGACCCCGTATCTGTATGGAAAGGAATGCAATCCATAACCAACTATAGGAAAACATCAAAGTCCACCACCATGCACCAAGACCTAGCAGACGAACTGAACCACTTTTATTGCAGGTTCGCAAAAGAAGCCCCCTGCAACCCAAACAATCACCTCTACGATGCCCCGAACACCGACGGCCAACCCCAGGCACTGCAAGTCGCCCAAGAAGAGGTGGAGGCATTGTTCAAAAGGGCCAAATCCAGTGAAGCTCCGGGTCCTGACGCCAGCACGAGGGACAGATGCAGGCTCCAAAAGGTGGTCAGAACTGCAGAGAAGATCATCGGGCCGACCTTCCCTCAGTCCAGGACCTGTACCTGTCCAGAGCTAAAAAGCGGGCAATGCCAATGAAGATAGTAAAAGACCAGCTACCACACCGGCCCTAACCAATATGATGCCCTAGGCAAGATTTTGGCTAGTGCCCCCTAGCACCACTGCTGGTTCTGCCTCTGACCTTGCACTTCTTTCCCAGAACCATCACCCCTCAGCCATAGCAGTCCTTATTTTGGTGTTTGTACCCCCTATATTTTAAATAGGAACAGTTCGCACATTTGGCGCACAACCCAAAAAATAAGAATTTACTCACCGGTAATTCTATTTCTCGTAGTCCGTAGTGGATGCTGGGAACTCCGTAAGGACCATGGGGAATAGCGGCTCCGCAGGAGTCTGGGCACAATTAAAAGAAAGCTTTTAGACTACCTGGTGTGCACTGGCTCCTCCCACTATGACCCTCCTCCAAGCCTCAGTTAGGATACTGTGCCCGGAAGAGCTGACACAATAAGGAAGGATTTTGAATCCCGGGTAAGACTCATACCAGCCACACCAATCACACCGTATAACTCGTGATACCATATCCAGTTAACAGTATGAAACATAACTGAGCCTCTCAACAGATGGCTCATAACAGTAAACCTTTAGTGAACAATAACTATGTACAAGTATTGCAGACAATCCGCACTTGGGACGGGCACCCAGCATCCACTACGGACTACGAGAAATAGAATTACCGGTGAGTAAATTCTTATTTTCTCTGACGTCCTAGTGGATGCTGGGAACTCCGTAAGGACCATGGGGATTATACCAAAGCTCCCAAACGGGCGGGAGAGTGCGGATGACTCTGCAGCACCGAATGAGAGAACTCAAGGTCCTCCTCAGCCAGGGTATCAAATTTGTAGAATTTTGCAAACGTGTTTGCCCCTGACCAAGTAGCAGCTCGGCAAAGTTGTAAAGCCGAGACCCCTCGGGCAGCCGCCCAAGATGAGCCCACCTTCCTTGTAGAATGGGCTTTAACTGATTTAGGATGCGGCAGTCCAGCCGCAGAATGCGCCAGCTGAATTGTGCTACAAATCCAGCGAGCAATAGTCTGCTTAGAAGCAGGAGCACCCAGTTTGTTGGGTGCATACAGGATAAATAGCGAGTCAGTTTTCCTGACTCCAGCCGTCCTGGAAACATAAATTTTCAAGGCCCTGACTACGTCCAGTAACTTGGAATCCTCCAAGTCGCTAGTAGCCGCAGGCACTACAATAGGTTGGTTCAAGTGAAAAGCAGATACCACCTTAGGGAGAAACTGGGGACAAGTCCTCAATTCTGCCCTATCCATATGGAAAATCAGATAAGGGCTTTTAAATGACAAAGCCGCCAATTCTGATACACGCCTGGCCGAAGCCAAGGCCAATAACATGACCACTTTCCACGTGAGATATTTTAAATCCACGGTCTTTAGTGGCTCAAACCAATGTGAGTTTAGGAAATTCAACACCACGTTGAGATCCCAGGGTGCCACTGGAGGCACAAAAGGGGGCTGAATATGCAGCACTCCTTTTACAAATGTCTGAACTTCAGGTAGTGAAGCTAGTTCTTTTTGGAAGAAAATCGACAGAGCCGATATCTGTACCTTAATGGAGCCTAATTTTAGGCCCATAGTCACTCCTGCCTGTAGGAAGTGCAGAAATCGACCCAGCTGAAATTCCTCTGTTGGGGCCTTATTGGCCTCACACCAAGCAACATATTTCCGCCATATGCGGTGATAATGTTTTACCGTTACATCTTTCCTGGCTTTAATCAGCGTAGGAATGACATCCTCCGGAATGCCCTTTTCCTTTAGGATCCGGCGTTCAACCGCCATGCCGTCAAACGCCGCCGCGGTAAGTCTTGGAACAGACAGGGCCCCTGCTGCAGCAGGTCCTGTCTGAGCGGCAGAGGCCATGGGTCCTCTGAGATCATCTCTTGAAGTTCCGGGTACCAAGCTCTTCTTGGCCAATCCGGAACCACGAGTATTGTCCTTACTCCTCGTTTTCTTATTATTCTCAGTACCTTTGGTAAGAGAGGCAAAGGAGGGAACACATAAACTGACTGGTACACCCAAGGTGTCACTAGAGTGTCCACCGCTATCGCCTGAGGGTCCCTTGACCTGGCGCAATATCTCTCCAGTTTTTTGTTTAGGCGGGACGCCATCATGTCCACCTGTGGTCGTTCCCAACGATTTACAATCAGCGTGAAGACTTCTGGATGAAGTCCCCACTCTCCCGGGTGGAGGTCGTGCCTGCTGAGGAAGTCTGCTTCCCAGTTGTCCACTCCCGGAATGAACACTGCTGACAGTGCTAGCACGTGATTTTCCGCCCATCGGAGAATCCTTGTGGCTTCTGCCATTGCCGTCCTGCTTCTTGTGCCGCCCTGTCGGTTTACATGGGCGACCGCCGTGATGTTGTCTGACTGGATCAGTACCGGCTGGTGTAGAAGCAGGGGTTTTGCCTGACTTAGGGCATTGTAAATGGCCCTTAGTTCTAGAATATTTATGTGTAGGGAAGTCTCCTGACTAGACCATAGTCCTTGGAAGTTTCTTCCCTGTGTGACTGCCCCCCAGCCTCGAAGGCTGGCAACCGTGGTCACCAGGACCCAGTCCTGTATGCCGAATCTGCGGCCCTCTAGGAGATGAGCACTCTGCAGCCACCACAGCAGAGACACCCTGGTTCTTGGAGACAGGGTTATTAGCCGATGCATCTGAAGATGCGATCCGGACCATTGGTCCAACAGGTCCCACTGAAAGATTCTGGCATGGAACCTGCCGAAAGGAATTGCTTCGTAAGAAGCCACCATCTTTCCCATGACTCGCGTGCAGTGATGCACCGACACCTGTTTTGGTTTCAGGAGGTCTCTGACTAGAGATGACAGCTCCTTGGCTTTCTCCTCCGGGAGAAACACTTTTTTTTCTGGACTGTGTCCAGAATCATTCCCGGGAACAGTAGACGTGTCGTCGGAACCAGCTGTGACTTTGGAATATTTAGAAACCAACCGTGCTGGTGTAGCACCTCCTGAGATAGTGCTACTCCTACCAACAACTGCTCCCTGGATCTCGCCTTTATTAGGAGATCGTCCAAGTACGGGATAATTAAAACTCCCTTTTTTCGAAGGAGTATCATCATTTCCGCCATTACCTTGGTAAACACCCTCGGTGCCGTGGACAGTCCAAACGGCAGCGTCTGGAATTGGTAATGGCAATTTTGTACCGCAAATCTGAGGTACTCCTGGTGAGGATGATAAATGGGGACATGCAGGTAAGCATCCTTGATGTCCAGGGATACCATGTAATCCCCCTCGTCCAGTCTTGCAATAACCGCCCTGAGCGATTCCATCTTGAACTTGAATTTTTTTATGTATGTGTTCAAGGATTTCAAATTTAAAATGGGTCTCACCGAACCGTCCGGTTTCGGTACCACAAACAGTGTGGAATAGTAACCCCGTCCTTGTTGAAGTAGGGGCACCTTGACTATCACCTGCTGGGAATACAGCTTGTGAATTGCCTCTAGCACAGCCTCCCTGCATGAGGGAGTTGTTGGCAAGGCAGATTTGAGGAAACGGCGGGGGGGGAGACGCCTCGAATTCCAGCTTGTACCCCTGAGACACTACTTGCAAGATCCAGGGATCCACCTGTGAGCGAGCCCACTGATGGCTGAAATTTTTGAGGCTGCCCCCCACCGTACCTGGCTCCGCCTGTGGAGCCCCACCGTCATGCGGTGTACTTGGAAGAAGCGGGGGAGGACTTTTGCTCCTGGGAACCTGCTGTTTGTTGCAGCCTTTTTCCCCTACCTCTGCCTCTGGACAGAAAGGACCCGCCTTTTCCTCGCCTGTTTCTCTGGGTCCGAAAGGACTGTACCTGATAAAACGGCGCTTTTTTAGGCTGTGAGGGAACATGGGGTAAAAATGCTGACTTCCCAGCTGTCGCTGTGGAAACTAGGTCCGAGAGACCATCCCCGAATAACTCCTCACCCTTATAAGGCAAAACTTCCATGTGCCTTTTGGAATCTGCATCCCCTGTCCACTGCCGAGTCCATAAGCCTCTCCTAGCAGAAATGGACAATGCACTTATTTTAGATGCCAGCCGGCAGATCTCCCTCTGTGCATCTCTCATGTATAAGACTGAGTCTTTTATATGCTCTATGGTTAGGAGAATAGTGTCCCTGTCTAGGGTGTCAATATTTTCTGACAGGGAATCTGACCATGCAGCGGCAGCACTGCACATCCATGCTGACGCAATAGCTGGTCTAAGTATAATGCCTGAGTGTGTATATACAGACTTCAGGATCGCCTCCTGCTTTCTATCCGCAGGCTCCTTTAGGGCGGCCGTATCCGGAGACGGAAGTGCCACCTTTTTAGACAAACGTGTGAGCGCTTTATCCACCCTAGGAGGTGTTTCCCAACGTGCCCTATCCTCTGGCGGGAAAGGGAACGCCATTAGTAATTTTTTAGAGATTACCAATCTTTTATCGGGGAAAGCCCACGCTTCTTCACACACTTCATTTAATTCTTCAGATGGGGGAAAAACTACGGGTAGTTTTTTTCTCCCCAAACATAATACCCTTTTTAGTGGTACCTGGGTTTATATCCGAAATGTGTAAAATCTCTTTCATTGCCTCAATCATGCAACGAATGGCCCTAGTGGACATTAGATTAGACTCATCGTCGTCGACACTGGTATCAGTATCCGTGTCGACATCTGCGTCTGCCATCTGAGGTAGCGGGCGTTTTAGAGCCCCTGATGGCCTTTGAGACACCTGGGCAGGCACGAGCTGAGAAGCCGGCTGTCCCGCATTTGGCATGTCGTCAAATTTTTTGTGTAAGGAGTCGACACTTGCACGTAATTCCTTCCATAAAACCATCCACTCAGGTGTCTGCCCCGCAGGGGGTGACATCACTTCTATAGGCATCTGCTCCGCCTCCACATAATTTTCCTCATCAAACATGTCGACACAGCCGTACCGACACACCGCACACACACCGGGAAAGCTCTAACAGGGGACAGGACCTCACAGAAGCCCTTTGGGGAGACAGAGAGAGAGTATGCCAGCACACACCAGAGCGCTATATAATGCAGGGACTAACTGAATTATGTCCCCTATAGCTGCTATAATATTTTCTGCGCCTAAATTTAGTGCCCCCCTCTCTTTTTTACCCTTTTCTGTAGTGTAGACTGCATGGGAGAGCCAGGGAGCTTCCTTCCAGTGGAGCTGTGAGGGAGAAATGGCGCCAGTGTGCTGAAGGAGATAGCTCCGCCCCTTTTTCGCAGACTTTTCTCCCGCTTTTTTAAGGATTCTAGCAGGGGTAATTATCACATATATAGCCTCTGGGGCTATATATTGTGATTGTTTTGCCAGCCAAGGTGTTTTTATTGCTGCTCAGGGCGCCTCCCCCCCCCCAGCGCCCTGCACCCTCAGTGACCGGAGTGTGAAGTGTGTATGAGGAGCAATGGCGCACAGCTGCAGTGCTGTGCGCTACCTTGGTGAAGACAGAAGTCTTCATGCCGCCGATTTTCCGGACTTCTTCTTGCTTCTGGCTCTGTAAGGGGGACGGCGGCGTGGCTCCGGGACCGAACACCAAGGCCAGTTCCATGCGGTCGATCCCTCTGGAGCTAATGGTGTCCAGTAGCCAGAAGCCCAAGCTAGCTGCAAGCAGGTAGGTTCGCTTCTTCTCCCCTTAGTCCCTCGTTGCAGTGAGCCTGTTGCCAGCAGGTCTCACTGTAAAATAAAAAACCTAAAATATACTTTCTTTCTAAGAGCTCAGGAGAGCCCCTAGTGTGCATCCAGCTCGGCCGGGCACAAAAATCTAACTAAGGCTTGGAGGAGGGTCATAGTGGGAGGAGCCAGTGCACACCAGGTAGTCTAAAAGCTTTCTTTTAGTTGTGCCCAGACTCCTGCGGAGCCGCTATTCCCCATGGTCCTTACAGAGTTCCCAGCATCCACTAGGACGTCAGAGAAAGGGGTGTGTTTTTGCTGGCAAGGGGCATGGCCACACAATAGTAACCCCAATTCCAAATACGCCACACAGTACTGGCTTGGCTGTTGTATAGCTAACCGAAGACAAATTCCTAGTATACGCAAGTATACCTGGCCAATAAAGCGGATTCTGATTCTGTGGAACACAGTGTGCCCTGCTGCAGAAATAAAGTTTGAGGTCGCGAGATGTCATCCAGGATGAAATGACAGAAAGGCATTCAGTGACACGGTCCAGTACAGATAGGGACAAGTCAGGGGAGGATAGGTAGATTTGAGTATCATCTGCGTACAGATCATACTGAAATCCAAAAGAGCTGATTAGTTTACCAAGAGATGAGGTATAGATAGAGAAAAGCAGAGGACCCAAGACTGAGCCCTGCGGTACTCCAACTGAAAGAGGTAGCGAATAGGAGGTAGATTCAGAGAAGCAAACACTGAAGGAGCGATTAGATAGGTAGGATAGGAACCAAGAAAGGGCTGTGTCTTTAAGACCTAGGGATTTTAGTGTTTGTATGAGAAGAGAGTGGTCAACAGTGTCAAATGCAGCAGAGAGATCTAGAAGAATAAGTAGTGAGTAGTGGCTTTTAGACTTGTAGTGACCAAATCATTAACCACTTTCGTCAGTGCTGTCTCTGTGGAGTGTTGGAAACGGAAGCCTGACTGAAGTGGGTCCAATACACTATGGTGGTCATTCCGAGTTGTTTGCTCGCTGCTGTTTTTAGCAGAATTGCTAATAGGCTAAAATCCGGCAGTTCTGCGCATGCGTATGCACAGCAGTGCGCACTTGCTAAGCAATTTTACACAAAACTATGCTATTTTACACACGGGCGAACAAAGCTTTTCAATCGCTCTTCTGATCGTAGTGTGATTGACAGGAAGTGGGTGTTTCTGGGCGGAAACTGGCCGTTTTCAGGGAGTGTGCTAAACAACGCAGGTGTGCCAGGTAAAAACGCAGGAGTGGCTGGAGAAACGGAGGAGTGGCTGGCCGGACGCTGGGCATGTTTGTGACGTCAAACCAGGAATTAAACGGACTGAGGTGATCGCAATCTTGGAGTAGGTCTGGAGCTACTCAGAAACTGCAAGGAAATACTTAATAGCAGAAAATAAGATTTTACTTACCGATAAATCTATTTCTCGGAGTCCGTAGTGGATGCTGGGGTTCCTGAAAGGACCATGGGGAATAGCGGCTCCGCAGGAGACAGGGCACAAAAAGTAAAGCTTTTCCGATCAGGTGGTGTGCACTGGCTCCTCCCCCTATGACCCTCCTCCAGACTCCAGTTAGGTACTGTGCCCGGACGAGCGTACACAATAAGGGAGGATTTTGAATCCCGGGTAAGACTCATACCAGCCACACCAATCACACCGTACAACTTGTGATCTAAACCCAGTTAACAGTATGATAACAGCGGAGCCTCTGAAAGATGGCTTCCTTCAACAATAACCCGAATTAGTTAACAATAACTATGTACAATTTATGCAGATAATCCGCACTTGGGATGGGCGCCCAGCATCCACTACGGACTCCGAGAAATAGATTTATCGGTAAGTAAAATCTTATTTTCTCTATCGTCCTAGTGGATGCTGGGGTTCCTGAAAGGACCATGGGGATTATACCAAAGCTCCCAAACGGGCGGGAGAGTGCGGATGACTCTGCAGCACCGAATGAGAGAACTCCAGGTCCTCCTTAGCCAGAGTATCAAATTTGTAAAATTTTACAAACGTGTTCTCCCCTGACCACGTAGCTGCTCGGCAAAGTTGTAATGCCGAGACCCCTCGGGCAGCCGCCCAAGATGAGCCCACCTTCCTTGTGGAGTGGGCCTTTACAGATTTAGGCTGTGGCAAGCCTGCCACAGAATGTGCAAGTTGGATTGTGCTACAGATCCAACGAGCAATCGTCTGCTTAGACGCAGGAGCACCCATCTTGTTGGGTGCATACAATATAAACAACGAGTCAGATTTTCTGACTCCAGCTGTCCTTGCAATATATATTTTTAATGCTCTGACAACGTCCAGTAACTTGGAGTCCTCCAAGTCACTTGTAGCCGCAGGCACTACAATAGGCTGGTTCAGATGAAATGCTGACACCACCTTAGGGAGAAAATGCGGACGAGTCCGCAGTTCTGCCCTGTCCGAATGGAAAATCAGATATGGGCTTTTGTAAGATAAAGCTGCCAATTCTGACACTCTCCTGGCAGAAGCCAGGGCTAGAAGCATGGTCACTTTCCATGTGAGATATTTCAAATCCACCTTTTTTAGTGGTTCAAACCAATGAGATTTTAGGAAGTCCAAAACCACATTTAGATCCCACGGTGCCACTGGAGGCACCACAGGAGGCTGTATATGCAGCACTCCCTTAACAAAGGTCTGGACTTCAGGGACTGAAGCCAATTCTTTTTGAAAGAAAATCGACAGGGCCGAAATTTGAACCTTAATAGATCCCAATTTGAGACCCATTGACAATCCTGATTGCAGGAAATGTAGGAATCGACCCAGTTGAAATTCCTCCGTCGGAGCACTCCGATCTTCGCACCACGCAACATATTTTCGCCAAATTCGGTGATAATGTTGCACGGTTACTTCCTTCCTTGCTTTAATCAAAGTAGGAATGACTTCTTCCGGCATGCCTCTTTCCTTTAGGATCCGGCGTTCAACCGCCATGCCGTCAAACGCAGCCGCGGTAAGTCTTGAAACAGACAGGGACCCTGCTGAAGCAAGTCCCTCCTTAGAGGTAGAGGCCACGGATCTTCCGTGATCATCTCTTGAAGTTCCGGGTACCAAGTCCTCCTTGGCCAATCCGGAACCACTAGTATCGTTCTTACGCCTCTTTGCCGTATAATTCTCAATACTTTTGGTATGAGAGGCAGAGGAGGAAACACATACACCGACTGGTACACCCAAGGCGTTACCAGCGCGTCCACAGCTATTGCCTGCGGATCTCTTGACCTGGCGCAATACCTGTCCAGTTTTTTGTTGAGGCGAGACGCCATCATGTCCACCATTGGTCTTTCCCAACGGGTTACCAGCAAGTGGAAGACTTCTGGATGAAGTCCCCACTCTCCCGGGTGAAGATCGTGTCTGCTGAGGAAGTCTGCTTCCCAGTTGTCCACTCCCGGGATGAACACTGCTGACAGTGCTATCACATGATTCTCTGCCCAGCGAAGAATCCTTGCAGCTTCTGCCATTGCCCTCCTGCTTCTTGTGCCGCCCTGTCTGTTCACATGGGCGACTGCCGTGATGTTGTCCGACTGGATCAATACCGGTTTTCCCTGAAGCAGAGGTTCTGCCTGGTTTAGAGCATTGTATATTGCTCTTAGTTCCAGAATGTTTATGTGAAGAGACGTTTCCAGGCTCGTCCATACTCCCTGGAAGTTTCTTCCTTGTGTGACTGCTCCCCAGCCTCTCAGGCTGGCGTCCGTGGTCACCAGGATCCAATCCTGTATGCCGAATCTGCGGCCCTCCAATAGATGAGGACTCTGCAACCACCACAGAAGAGACACCCTTGTCCTTGGAGACAGGGTTATCCGTAGGTGCATCTGAAGATGCGACCCTGACCATTTGTCCAACAGATCCCTTTGGAAAATTCTTGCGTGGAATCTGCCGAATGGAATCGCTTCGTAAGAAGCCACCATTTTTCCCAGGACTCTTGTGCATTGATGTACAGACACCTTTCCTGGTTTTAGGAGGTTCCTGACAAGCTCGGATAACTCCTTGGCTTTTTCCTCCGGGAGAAAAACCTTTTTCTGAACCGTGTCCAGAATCATCCCTAGGAACAGCAGACGAGTTGTCGGCATTAACTGGGATTTTGGAATATTCAGAATCCACCCGTGCTGTTTTAGCACTTCTTGAGACAGTGCTAATCCCATCTCTAGCTGTTCTCTGGACCTCGCCCTTATTAGGAGATCGTCCAAGTATGGGATAATTAATACGCCTTTTCTTCGAAGAAGAATCATCATCTCGGCCATTACCTTTGTAAAGATCCGAGGTGCCGTGGACAATCCGAACGGCAGCGTCTGAAACTGATAGTGACAGTTTTGTACAACGAACCTGAGGTACCCCTGGTGTGAGGGGTAAATTGGAACGTGGAGATACGCATCCTTGATGTCCAAGGATACCATAAAGTCCCCCTCTTCCAGGTTCGCTATCACTGCTCTGAGTGACTCCATTTTGAACTTGAACTTCTTTATGTACAGGTTCAAGGACTTCAGATTTAGAATAGGCCTTACCGAGCCATCCGGCTTCGGTACCACAAAAAGAGTGGAATAATACCCCTTCCCTTGTTGCAGAAGAGGTACCTTGACTATCACCTGCTGAGAGTACAGCTTGTGAATGGCTTCCAACACCGTCTCCCTTTCGGAGGGGGACGTTGGTAAAGCAGACCTCAGGAAACGGCGAGGTGGATCTGTCTCTAATTCCAACCTGTATCCCTGAGATATTATCTGCAGGATCCAGGGATCTACTTGCGAGTGAGCCCACTGCGCGCTGTAATTTTTGAGACGACCGCCCACCGTCCCCGAGTCCGCTTGAGAAGCCCCAGCGTCATGCTGAGGCTTTTGTAGAAGCCGGGGAGGGCTTCTGATCCTGGGAAGGAGCTGCGTGTTGCTGTCTCTTCCCTCGACCTTTGCCTCGTGGCAAATATGAATAGCCCTTTGCTCTCTTATTTTTAAAGGAACGAAAGGGCTGCGGTTGAAAAGTCGGTGCCTTTTTCTGTTGGGGAGTGACTTGAGGTAGAAAGGTGGATTTCCCGGCTGTAGCCGTGGCCACCAAATCTGATAGACCGACTCCAAATAACTCCTCCCCCTTATACGGCAAAACTTCCATATGCCGTTTTGAATCCGCATCGCCTGTCCACTGTCGCGTCCATAAAGCTCTTCTGGCCGAAATGGACATAGCACTTACCCGTGATGCCAGTGTGCATATATCCCTCTGTGCATCACGCATATAAAGAAATGCATCCTTTATTTGTTCTAACGACAGTAAAATATTGTCCCTGTCCAGGGTATCAATATTTTCAATCAGGGATTCTGACCAAACTACCCCCGCACTGCCCATCCAGGCAGTTGCTACAGCTGGTCGTAGTATAACACCTGCATGTGTGTATATACTTTTTTGGATATTTTCCATCCTCCTATCTGATGGATCTTTAAGTGCGGCCGTCTCAGGAGAGGGTAACGCCACTTGTTTAGATAAGCGTGTTAGCGCCTTGTCCACCCTAGGAGGTGTTTCCCAGCGCTCCCTAACCTCTGGCGGGAAAGGGTATAATGCCAATAATTTCTTTGAAATTATCAGCTTTTTATCAGGGGCAACCCACGCTTCATTACACACGTCATTTAGTTCTTCTGATTCAGGAAAAACTATAGGTAGTTTTTTCATACCCCACATAATACCCTGTTTAGTGGTACCTGTAGTATCAGCTAAATGTAACGCCTCCTTCATTGCCAAAATCATATAACGTGTGGCCCTACTGGAAAATACGGTTGATTCGTCACCGTCACCACTGGAGTCATCGCCTGTGTCTGGGTCTGTGTCGACCGACTGAGGCAAAGGGCGTTTCACAGCCCCTGACGGTGTTTGAGTCGCCTGGACAGGCACTAATTGATTGTCCGGCCGTCTCATGTCGTCAAACGACTGCTTTAGCGTGTTGACACTATCCCGTAGTTCCATAAATAAAGGCATCCATTCTGGTGTCGACCCCCTAGGAGGTGACATCCCCATATTTGGCAATTGCTCCGCCTCCACACCAATATCGTCCTCATACATGTCGACACACACGTACCGACACACAGCAGACACACAGGGAATGCTCCTAATGAAGACAGGACCCACTAGCCCTTTGGGGAGACAGAGGGAGAGTTTGCCAGCACACACCAAAAGCGCTATATATATATCAGGGATAGCCTTATAATAAGTGCTCCCCTATAGCTGCTTTGTTATATAAAAATATCGCCATAAATTTGCCCCCCCTCTCTGTTTTACCCTGTTTCTGTAGTGCAGTGCAGGGGAGAGACCTGGGAGCCGTCCTGACCAGCGGAGCTGTGAGAGGAAATGGCGCCGTGTGCTGAGGAGATAGGCCCCGCCCCTTTTCCGGCGGGCTCGTCTCCCGCTATTTTGAGAAATCAGGCAGGGGTTAAATATCTCCATATAGCCTCTAGGGCTATATGTGAGGTATTTTTAGCCTTTATAGGTACTCATTTGCCTCCCAGGGCGCCCCCCTCCCAGCGCCCTGCACCCTCAGTGACTGCCGTGTGAAGTGTGCTGAGAGGAAAATGGCGCACAGCTGCAGTGCTGTGCGCTACCTTTAGAAGACTGCAGGAGTCTTCAGCCGCCGATTCTGGACCTCTTCTGTCTTCAGCATCTGCAAGGGGGCCGGCGGCGCGGCTCCGGTGACCATCCAGGCTGTACCTGTGATCGTCCCTCTGGAGCTTGATGTCCAGTAGCCAAGAAGCCAATCCATCCTGCACGCAGGTGAGTTGACTCCTTCTCCCCTCAGTCCCTCGCTGCAGTGATCCTGTTGCCAGCAGGAATCACTGTAACATAAAAAACCTAGCTAAACTTTCTCTAAGCAGCTCTTTAGGAGAGCCACCTAGATTGCACCCTTCTCGGCCGGGCACAAAAATCTAACTGGAGTCTGGAGGAGGGTCATAGGGGGAGGAGCCAGTGCACACCACCTGATCGGAAAAGCTTTACTTTTTGTGCCCTGTCTCCTGCGGAGCCGCTATTCCCCATGGTCCTTTCAGGAACCCCAGCATCCACTAGGACGATAGAGAAATTGCTAATCTTTCGTTGGCAATTCTGCTATGCTAAGATACACTCCCAGAGGGCGGCGGCTTTGCCTTTGCATTTTTGCTAAAAGTAGCTAGCGAGCGAACAACTCGGAATGAGGGCCAATGTGAGTTAAGAAAGTGTGTGAGTCGAGTGTAGGCAAGTCTCTCATATAGCAGTATAGATGCATATAGACGTTTTACCATACAGCGCTGTTGCATATATCAGTTTTAGCATACAGTGCAGATGCATTCAGTAGTATAGATACATACAGTATATCAGTCTTGGCATACAGTGCAGATGCATTCAGTAGTATAGATACATACAGTATATCAGTCTTGGCATACAGTGCAGATGCATTCAGCAGTACAGATGCATATATCAGTTTTAGCATACAGTGCAGATGCATTCAGTAGTATAGATACATACAGTATATCAGTCTTGGCATACAGTGCAGATGCATTCAGTAGTATAGATACATACAGTATATCAGTCTTGGCATACAGTGCAGATGCATTCAGCAGTACAGATGCATATATCAGTTTTAGCATACAGTGCAGATGCATTCAGTAGTATAGATACATACAGTATATCAGTCTTGGCATACAGTGCAGATGCATTCAGCAGTATAGATGCATACAGTATATCAGTTTTAGCATACAGTGCAATGCATTCAGCAGTACAGATGCATATATCAGTTTTAGCATACAGTGCAGATGCATTCAGCAGTACAGATGCATATATCAGTTTTAGCATACAGTGCAGATGCATTCAGCAGTACAGATGCATATATCAGTTTTAGCATACAGTGCAGATGCATTCAGCAGTATAGATGCATACAGTATATCAGTCTTGGCATACAGTGCAGATGCATTCAGCAGTACAGATGCATATATCAGTTTTAGCATACAGTGCAGATGCATTCAGCAGTACAGATGCATATATCAGTTTTAGCATACAGTGCAGATGCATTCAGCAGTACAGATGCATATATCAGTTTTAGCATACAGTGCAGATGCATTCAGCAGTATAGATGCATACAGTATATCAGTCTTGGCATACAGTGCAGATGCATTCAGCAGTACAGATGCATATATCAGTTTTAGCATACAGTGCAGATGCATTCAGCAGTATAGATGCATACAGTATATCAGTCTTGGCATACAGTGTAGATGCATTCAGCAGTACAGATGCGAATTTACAGTTTTGCGTATCTTTATCTGAATCGGTCAGATCTCTTGTGGGTGTTTTTCCGTAAAATATGCATTTTTGGGATGGGAACTTGGCGGCAACAATGCGATCATACGGAGCTGTTTAGTCTTGTGTAAAGCTTGGTACACACTGGAGCGATATTGGCCTAATATGTTGTTTCCAGCTGAATTGGCCTAACATATCGGCCAGATAGTACCAGAGGCAGAACTCTGGGAGGCAACGGAGTCATCTGCCGCCGGGCTCCTGCTCTAAAGGGGGGCACCTCTCCTCCCATTCTGTGATACCATTGAATTAAGTTAATTGATAGCTGTCGCTGTCTTTTCAGTGGCCGACTTCCTCACTGGTCCCTGCACCTTACAAATCACACCCTCTTTATTATACTGTAGATACACATTTTACAAGTGTCACACCCAGGATTAGAAACCACAACCTATTACACTGGAAGCAGACACCTTACTGATGGAAAAAAACAAGGGAGTAGAGAGCGCAAGCAGACTGAATTAGCAATATTTAATTAAAACTGCACAAGGAATACAATATATTATAAATATATATGTGTAATTGATAAAACATAAAATTATGAACAAATGGGATCCTCCAGCTTACAGTCCATTTAATGCAATAATGGATTCCAAATTAGACAGTCAAACGCTCCTTCTATTTAGAGCAATGAGTTCATCAATTTGTGTTTAAATAACTTTTTTTGCAAATTATTCACTTCTAAAAAGTTATTTAATCCGGAAAATCACTTATATTGGATTATCAGATAACAGATGTGCTGCTTGTTCCAGCACTTTATATTCCAAAAGGATAGCAGCTTTGTATATAAAAATCCGTCTTCCAGTGTGCTTTACAGCGGCTCCGTCTACCGCTCTCCCTAAAGCACACTTATGGAATCTTTCAATAAATAGCCGCTTACCGCATCCGGATGCGTTCAGCTTCACGGCACTGAAAATCACCATGCACCAGACGGCTGTACCGCAAACTCCCGAGTGGAATGGATGACGGCCACGGTCCCCGTTTAGCAAGGCGGACCACTGCAGGTGGCTATGGTGAAAGCGGATCCACTGGTGCGGTGCAGAAATTGTGATGAATATCCAAAGCTTTCTCCCTCTGAGGAAACGACCAGTGTATGTAGGTCGAGAAACGCGTCAGGGTTTATTCGGACTTGGTATCCCGGCACTCTCCATTTGTGCTTTGGATATTCATCACAATTTCTGCACCGCACCAGTGGATCCGCTTTCACCATAGCCACCTGCAGTGGTCCGCCTTGCTAAACGGGGACCGTGGCCGTCATCCATTCCACTCGGGAGTTTGCGGTACAGCCGTCTGGTGCATGGTGGTTTTCAGTGCCGTGAAGCTGAACGCATCCGGATGCGGTAAGCGGCTATTTATTGAAAGATTCCATAAGTGTGCTTTAGGGAGAGCGGTAGACGGAGCCGCTGTAAAGCACACTGGAAGACGGATTTTTATATACAAAGCTGCTATCCTTTTGGAATATAAAGTGCTGGAACAAGCAGCACATCTGTTATCTGATAATCCAATATAAGTGATTTTCCGGATTAAATAACTTTTTAGAAGTGAATAATTTGCAAAAAAAGTTATTTAAACACAAATTGATGAACTCATTGCTCTAAATAGAAGGAGCGTTTGACTGTCTAATTTGGAATCCATTATTGCATTAAATGGACTGTAAGCTGGAGGATCCCATTTGTTCATAATTTTATGTTTTATCAATTACACATATATATATATAATATATTGTATTCCTTGTGCAGTTTTAATTAAATATTGCTAATTCAGTCTGCTTGCGCTCTCTACTCCCTTGTTTTTTTTGTTGTCTTTGTAGGTTTGCTAATACCTATACTTTTGAGAGCAGCGAGCAGCATATCAGCCTAGGCTCTTAGAGGCGCCTTTATTTTCTCTTTTGGAGTTTACCTTACTGATGAAGCAATTCGCTCCTGTATAGAAAATATGAGAATGATAACTATATGAAGATACTTCTCTGACAATTACATGTAACTTCATATAGTTAGAATTATCATGCTTCCTGTACAGGAGCAAATAGCTCCATCAGTGAAGTGTCTGCTGTTAGTGTAACAGGTCATGGGTTCTAATCCTGGGTATGACTGCTAAGAAATGTGTGATTTAAAATAAAAGACAATTAAATGTATAAATACAGTATATAATTTTTTTTCAGAACACTCCATATACACACGCACACATACATACATATATTTATCTTAATATAGGAAATAGGGGGGCACCAATATTTATCTTGCCTCCGGGCAACTGTGACGAATTTACGCCACTGGATAGTACAGTGTATTCGGCCAATCTGCGCGCTCCCATTAAATATTTTACTGGTCGGCCGCGCTGCATGGCCAACCAGACGATATCTTATGTGGCACCATGCAAGACTGCACAAGGGATCATGCCGTCCTTCGTTACATCGTTCTGATGTGTGCACTTCGCTCCAGGGTGTACCTGTTTTTAGTGTCTGAGGGGCAGATTTATTAAGCCTGGTGAAGTGATAAAGTGGAAGGTGATAAAGCACCGGGTGTGGATCACCAAATCGACAGTGTCTAGGTCGACAAAGTTTAGGTCGACAGTCACTAGGTCGACAGGGTTGGAAGGTCGACAGGGTTTCTAGGTCGACATGTGCTAGGTCAACAGTCAAAAGGTCGACATGAGTGTTTTTTGGGGGGGTTTGTGTCGTTTTCTCCATATAGTGACCGGGAAGCCGAATTAGTGCACCGTGTCCCCTCGCATGGCTCGCCATGCTTCGGGCAAGGTGCCTCGCTCCGCTACCGCTGCGGTTGGCACAGGTTACCATTCCAATCGTAGTCCATGTGGATCGTAAAGTATGAAAAAGTTAAAAAATTTTGAAACTCATGTCGACCTTTTGACATGTCGACCTAAAAACAATGTCGACCTACTTACTGTCAACCTAGACAGTGTCGACCTAAGTGTGGTCGACCTAGAGGGCAGATACCTTAAAGAAGAGCTCTTACATATCACTCCAACATTTACTAAATAAGAATTAGCCCTAGTTCACCATTGCATTATGGTTGAACATCCCAGCAGCCGAAACGTGGAGTAATGCACTTACACATTCCTTTATTCATGGGTGTCGTTATCTGCGTACAGTGACCGGGAAGCCGAATTAGTGCACCGTGTCCCCTCGCAGCTTCAGGCAAGGATTACCGTTCGAATCATAGTCCACATGGATCGTTAAGTATGAAAAAGTTCAAAAAAAGGGAAAAAAACGTGAAAAACTCATGTCGACCTAGCACATGTCAACCTAGAAATCCTGTCGACCTAGACAGTGTCGATCTTCAGACCGGATCCCAAAGCACCAGCCAGTCAGCTCCTGTCATTTTTCAAACCCAGTAGTTAGGAGCTGATTGGCTGGTACTTTATCACCTTCCACTTTATCACTTCACCAGGCTTAATAAATCTGCCAGATTCGGTGCTATTCCGAGTTATGCGTTCGTGTAAGGGAAGCCTGTCTCATTGGCTTGCTGCACCATACTAATGATGACGTTGCTTCTGCGGATGGAGATACCGCATGGGCCATCGCGTGAGCCCTAACTCACAATAGCATACGGTAGTGGGTGTTGAGGGCATCATGCAAGAACAGAAAGTTGCTGTGCATGATGTGTCTGATATAGAATTAGCAGCTCCAGTGTGCGCTATAAACTGGTAACAAGTAAACTGCCTATGGGTGCATGCTGCACACTCCTATCGCGTCATCTGTCTCCAGGCCTGCTGGGCACCATGCTGGTAGCACTCTGGGACAGGGATGGTGGTGGCAGGAGACCCCCTAGGCAGGGGCATTAGGGACCCTGATACCAGACATGTGACGGGCACACATCACCGCACCTGTCCGTGCCCGGCCCGCCTCACAGCAGTAGCGTCTCCAGCCCCCTCTAGCGGCTGCCCGGCGCATCGCCGGCTCTGCCTCCCCAGCACCAGTAACCGCAGCAGCTTGCTGTCACCGGCAGCGGCGGCCCGGGCCACCTAATCCCTGCAAGATGGCGGAGAGTGAGAGTCTGGAGACCGTCACCGAGCACGAGAGGATCCTGCAGGAGATCGAGAGCACTGACACGGCCTGCGTGGGGCCCACGCTGCGGTAAGATGCCAGGAAGGGGGGGCGTCAGGTGAATGAGGGCTCCTTGATTCGTTGGGGGATCGGATTTCCTCCTTTGTCTCACTGCCCCCCTCCCTGACATGGGTCCTGCACACCCACTTCATGCAGCCCTCCCACATCCCGGTGCCCCAGGCAGGGACAGCCGCCTGTCTACCATGTTATTGCTAGTATTTACTATTTGTGTGTTATAGCATTACAGCGCCAGGTACAAAGGCTGTGGTGGTAATCATACCTTAGCTGGGATTCTGTGCAGGATAAGTACAGTGCTGTGTGCAATGCAGGCTCAGGGCTGCCCAGTGCCAGCCACACTAGTGGCACTTCCATGCTGGCATTGTACTCAGGGCAGGCTGGGGAAAGACAATATCATAGTAAAGTATCTGTGTCATTCTCAGACTAGAACAGGCCTGGTATCCTCTAGCCAATAAGGCAATGTACGTGTGTACTAATATGCAGTTGTATCCTATGCAGGCAGGGCTGATCAAAATTGCCTATCTATCTATTTATTGTATCTGTGTTATCTGTCTTCCTATGTCATATCTACTGTAGCTGTATACAGATACTGTATCTCATATCTGCTCTCATATCTTTATCTATCTATCTATCTTTCTCTAACGTCCTAAGTGGATGCTGGGGACTCCGTCAGGACCATGGGGTTTAGCGGCTCCGCAGGAGACAGGGCACAATAATAAAAGCTTTAGGATCAGGTGGTGTGCACTGGCTCCTCCCCCTATGACCCTCCTCCAAGCCTCAGTTAGATTTTTGTGCCCGGCCGAGAAGGGTGCAATCTAGGTGGCTCTCCTGAGCTGCTTAGAATAAAAGTTTAAGTTAGGTTTTTTATTTTCAGTGAGTCCTGCTGGCAACAGGCTCACTGCTACGAGGGACTTAGGGGAGAGAAGTAAACTCACCTGCGTGCAGGATGGATTTGCTTCTTAGGCTACTGGACACCATTAGCTCCACAGGGAGTCGGAACACAGGTCTCACCCTGGGGTTCGTCCCGGAGCCGTGCCGCCGACCCCCCTTGCAGATGCCGAAGTTGAAGAGGTCCAGAGGTCCAGAAACAGGCGGCAGAAGACTTTCAGTCTTCATAGGGTAGCGCACAGCACTGCAGCTGTGCGCCATTGTTGTCAGCACACTTCATACCAGCGGTCACTGAGGGTGCAGGGCGCTGGGGGGGGCGCCCTGGGCAGCAATGTATTATACCTTTTTTATGGCTAAAATACATCACATATAGCCCTTGAGGCTATATGGATGTATTTAACCCCTGCCAGATCTCACAAACTCCGGGAGAAGAGCCCGCCGTTTTAGGGGGCGGGGCCTATTCTCCTCAGCACACGGCGCCATTTTCCTGCTCAGCTCTGCTGTGAGGAAGGCTCCCAGGCTCTCCCCTGCACTGCACTACAGAAACAGGGTTAAAACAGAGAGGGGGGGCACTTATTTGGCGATATGATTACATATGTGAAAATGCTATAAGGGAAAACACTTGTATAAGGGGTTGTCCCTGTATAATTATAGCGTTTTTGGTGTGTGCTGGCAAACTCTCCCTCTGTCTCCCCAAAGGGCTAGTGGGGTCCTGTCCTCTATCAGAGCATTCCCTGTGTGTGTGCTGTGTGTCGGTACGTGTGTGTCGACATGTAGGAGGACGATGTTGGTGAGGAGGCGGAGCAAATTGCCTGTATTGGTGATGTCACTCTCTAGGGAGTCGACACCGGAATGGATGGCTTATTTAGGAATTACGTGATAATGTCAACACGATGCAAGGTCGGTTGACGACATGAGACGGCCGGCAAACAAATTAGTACCTGTCCAGGCGTCTCAGACACCGTCAGGGGCTTGTAAAAACGCCCATTTACCTCAGTTGGTCGACACAGACACAGACACGGACACTGACTTCAGTGTCAACGGTGAAGAAACAAACGTATTTTCCTTTAGGGCCACACGTTACATGTTAAGGGCAATGAAGGAGGTGTTACATATTTCTGATACTACAAGTACCACAAATAAGGGTATTATGTAGGGTGGGAATAATCTACTTGTAGTTTTTCCTGAATCAGATAAATTAAAGTGTGTGATGATACGTGGGTTTCCTCCGATAGAAAATTATTGGAGGTATACCCTTTCCCGCCAGAAGTGAGGGCGAGTTGGGAAACACACCTTAGGGTGGATAAGGCGCTCACACGCTTATAAAAACAAGTGGCGTTACCGTCTCCAGATACGGCCGCCCTCAAAGAGCCAGCTGATGGGAAGCTGAAAAATATCCTAAAAAGTATATACACACATACTGGTGTTATACTATGACCAGCAATCGCCTCAGCCTGGATGTGCAGCGCTGGGGGGGCTTGGTCGGATTTCCTGACTGAAAATATTGATACCCTTGACAGGAACAATATTTTATTGACTATAGAGCATTTTAAGGATGCATTTCTATATATGCGAGATGCGCAGAGGGATATTTGCATTCTGGCATCAAGAGTAGATGTGATGTCCATATCTGCCAGACGATGTTTATAGACACGACAGTGGTCAGGTGATGCAGATTCCAGACGGCACATGGAAGTATTGCCGTATAAAGGGGCGGTCCATCGGACCTGGTGGCCATGGCAACAGCTGGAAAATCCATTTTTGTTACCCCAAGTCACATCTCAGCAGAAAAGGACACAGTCTTTTCAGTCTCAGTCCTTTCGTACCCATAAAGGCAGGCGGGCAAAAGGCCAGTCATATCTGCCCAGGGTTAGAGGAAAGGGAAGAAGACTGCAGCAGGCAGCCCATTCCCAGGAACAGAAGTCCTCCACAGCTTCTGCCAAGTCCGCAGCATGACGCTGGGGCCATACAAGCGGACTCAGGTGCGGTGGGGGGTCATCTCAAGAGTTTCAGCACGCAGTGGGCTCACTCGCAAGTGGACTCCTGGATCCTACACGTAGTATCCCAGGTGTACATTGGAAATTCGAGACGTCTTCCCCTCACAAGTTCCTGAAGTCTGCTTTACCAACGTCTCCCTCCGACAGGGAGGCAGTATTGGAAAAAAATTCACAGGCTGTATTCCCAGCAGGTGATAATCAAAGTACCCCTCCTACAACAAGGGAAGGGGTATTATTCCACACTATATTGTGGTACTGAAGCCAAACGGCTCGGTGAGATCTAAAAGATTTGAACAATTACATACAAGGGTTCAAATCAAGATGGAGTCACTCAGAGCAGTGATAGCGAACCAGGACGATATGGTGTCACTGGATATCAGGGACGCTTACCTACATGTCCAAATTTTGCCCTTCTCACCAAGGGTATCTCAGGTTCGTGGTACAGAACTGTCACTATCAGTTCAGACGCTGCCGTTTGGATTGTCCACGGCACCCCGGGTCTTTACCATGGTAATGGCCGAAATGATGATTCTTCCTAAAAGAAATATGGACGCTTTCCTGATAAGGGCAAGGTCCAGAGAACAGTTGGCGGTCGGAGTAGCACTATCTCAAGTAGTTCTACGACAGCACGAGTGGATTCTAGATATTCCAAAATCGCAGCTTTTTCCGACGACACGTCTAATGTTCCTAGGAATGATTCTGGACACAGTCCAGAAAAGGATGTTTTCTCCCGGAGAAGAAGACCAGGGAGTTATCCGAGCTAGTCAGGAACCTCCTAAAACCAGGAAAAGTATCAGTGCATCATTGCACAAAGGTCCTGTGAAAAATGGTGGTTTCTTACAAAGCGATCCCATTCGGTAGATTTCACGCAAGAACCTTTCAGTGGAATCTGCTGGGAAAATGGTCCGGATCGCATCTTCAGATGCATCAGCGGATAACCCTGTCTCCAAGGACAAGGGTGTTTTTCTTCTGCGGTGGCTGCAGAGTGCTCATCTATGAAAGGGCCGCAGATTCGACATTCAGGACTGGGTCCTGGTGACCACGGATGCCAGCCTGAGTGGCTGGGGAGCAGTCACACAAGGAAAAAATTTCCAGGGAGTGTGATCAAGTCTGGAGACTTCTCTCCACATAAATATACTGGAGCTAAGGGCAATTTACAAGGCTCTAAGCTTAGCAAGACCTCTGCTTCAAGGTCAGCCGGTATTGATCCAGTGGGACAACATCACGGCAGTCGCCCACGTAAACAGACAGGGCGGCACATGAAGCAGGAGGGAAATGGCAGAAACTGCAAGGATTCTTCGCTGGGCGAAAAATCATGTGATAACACTCTCAGCAGTGTTAATTCCGGGAATGGAAAACTGGGAAGCAAACTTCCTCAGCAGGCATAACCTCCACCCGGGAGAGTGGGGACTTCAGCGGGAAGTCTTCCACATGATTGTAAACCGTTGGGAAAAACCAAAGGTGGACATGATGGCGTCCCGCCTGAACAAAAAACTAGACAAATATTGCGCCAGGTCAAGGGACCCTCAGGCAATAGCGGTGGACGCTCTGGTAACACTGTGGGTGTACCAGTCAGGGTATGTGTTCCCTCCTATGCATCTCATACCAAAAGTACTGAGAATCATAAGAAGGAGATGAGTAAGAACGATACTCGTGGTTCCGGATGGGTCAAGAAGGACTTGGTACCCGGAACTTCAAGAGATGCTCACGGAAGAACCGTGGCCTCTACCTTTAAGAAAGGACCTGCTCCAGCAGGGGCCTTGTCTGTTCCAAGACTTACCGCGGCTGCGTTTGACGGCATGGCAGTTGAACGCCGGATCCTGAAAGGGCATTCCAGATGAAGTCATCCCTACCCTGGTCGAAGCCAGGAAGGATGTAACCGCAAAACATTTTCACCGCATTTGGCGAAAATATGTTGCGTGGTGTGAGGCCAAGAAGGTCCCTACAGAGGAATTCCAACTGGGTCGTTTCCTACATTTCCTGAAAACAGGACTGTCTATGGGCCTAAAATTAGGGTCCATTAAGGTTCAAATTTCGACCCTGTCAAATTTCTTCCAGAAAGAACTGGCTTCAGTGCCTGAAGTTCAGACGTTTGTAAAAGGGGTACTGCATATACAGCCTCCTTTTGTGCCCCCAGTGGCACCATGGGATCTCAATGTTGTTTTGAGTTTCCTAAAGTCACATTGGTTTGATCCACTCACCACTGTGGAATTAAAATATTTCACATGGAAGGTGAAGATTCTATTAGCCCTGGCTTCAGCCAGGCGTGTGTCAGAATGGGCGGCTTTATCATATAAAAGCCCTTTACTTAATTTTTCATTCTGACAGGGCAGAATTGAGGACTCGTCCTCAATTTCTCCTTAAGGTGTTTTCTGTTTTTCACATGAACCAACCTATTGTGGTACCTGCGGCTACTAGGGACTTGGAGGACTCCAAGTTACTTGACGTTGTCAGGGCCCTGAAAATATATGTTTCCAGGACGACTGGAGTCAGAAAATCTGACTCGCTGTTTAGCCTGTATGCACCCAACAAGATGGGTGTTCCTGCTTCTAAGCAGACGATTGCTCGCTGGATTTGTAGTACAATTCAGCTTGCACATTCTGTGGCAGGCTTGCCACAGCCAAAATCAGTAAAAGCCCATTCCACAAGGAAGTGGGCTCATCTTGGGCGGCTGCCCGAGGGGTCTCGGCTTTACAACTTTGCCGAGCTGCTACTTGGTCAGGGGCACACCCTGACTGAGGAGGACCTGGAGTTCTCTCATTCGGTGCTGCAGAGTCATCCGCACTCTCCCGCCCGTTTGGGAGCTTTGGTATAATCCCCATGGTCCTGACGGAGTCCCCAGCATCCACTTAGGACGTTAGAGAAAATAAGAATTTACTTACCGATAATTCTATTTCTCGTAGTCCGTAGTGGATGCTGGGCGCCCATCCCAAGTGCGGATTGTCTGCAATACTTGTACATAGTTATTGTTACAAAAATCGGGTTATTCTTGTTGTGAGCCATCTTTTCAGAGGCTCCTTCGTTGTTATCATACTGTTAACTGGGTTCAGATCACAGGTTGTACGGTGTGATTGGTGTGGCTGGTATGAGTCTTACCCGGGATTCAATATCCTTCCTTATTATGCACGCTCGTCCGGGCACAGTATCCTAACTGAGGCTTGGAGGAGGGTCATAGGGGGAGGAGCCAGTGCACACCACCTGATCCTAAAGCTTTTATTATTGTGCCCTGTCTCCTGCGGAGCCGCTAAACCCCATGGTCCTGACGGAGTCCCCAGCATCCACTACGGACTACGAGAAATAGAATTATCGGTAAGTAAATTCTTATTATCTATCTATCTATCTATCTATCTATCTATCTATCTATCTATCTATCTATCTATCTATCTATCTATCTATCGTACGTATCTGTGTTATCTATGTACATATGTCATATCTACTGTAGCTGTATACAGATACGGTATCTCATATTTACATATCTGTATACAGATGTAGTATCTCTTTCATATTTACCTATCTATCTATCTATCTATCTATCTATCTATCTATCTATCTATCTATCTATCTATCTATCTATCTATCTATCTATCTATCTCATAGTTACTCTCCATCTGGTTAGAATGTGATAAGAAATGTATGTTTTCTAGATTACATATTTTATGGGAGACACCAGTGGGTCATCATAACAATGAAATATCATCTAGGGCCAAGCATGTCCAAACTGCGGCCCTACAGCTGTTGTGAAACTACATATCCCAGCATGCCCCGACACAGTTTTGCTGTCAAAGAATGCTAAAGCTGTGTCAGGGCATGCTGGGATGTGTAGTTTCTCAACAGCTGGAGGGCCGCAGTTTGGACATGCCTGATAGGTCAAGCATCAGAATTATGGGCCTGTTTCTCTTCTCTTTGGGGGTCGATTCAGTTAGACGTGAGACCGCAATGGCGGCTAGATGAGGTGCCGTTGCCGGATTTTTTCTATCTTTGTTTACCTTTCATTCTGTACACACTGAGTAAGTAATATGGACATGAGTTAATTTGTTTTTAGAGCATAATTTTTCTGTGTATTTTGAATCAATAAAACAGTTCTACACTAAACGTATATTTACATTTGCTGGGTGTTACAGGTGTACAGGTTATAATTCTGCTATTTAAATAATGCCTACTTTATGACCGAGAGGCACAGAGCAATACTGTAGGTGATTTTTTGTAAACCATAATATTTATATTATTAATACCATTGCCTTATTGCTATTAGACTTAAACCTGACACAAGAAGTGTTTCAGAACTGTGTAACAGGTACATCTTATTTCTACACTCTGCTGGTACTGTGCACATGCAGGGATAATTGTAAGTGGTTGGAGTAGAAACAGGAACCTGACCACTGTTTATAAGCTTTTCAGTCACTATCACCTGAAAAAACCCCTTCACAATAGAATTTATGTGCCCGTTCCCATCCTTAGATGTTAATGCTGTGTACGTACAGTATTAGAATGCGGCTTGACAAGATATCTGATTGAGGTGTTCCTGGTATATACAATACATACAGGGCAGGGGCATTCCTTGCCCTGCGGGCTGCTGCATATCATTTTTCTTCCTACAGAGGATATTATGTTGTACATGTGGTGGTGCTGGGCTTTGTAGTGATGATTTTTAGTGTGTCTGTGCTACGCATTTCTAACTAGACCCACAATCCCGCAGAAGTGGGGGCAGACAAAATTGTGAACCCCCCCCCCCCCTTTCATTTTTCTGCGGCATTATAGCAGCTTATTGGATACCCCCCTAGGGGGTAAATTAGCTAAATGTTGTAAAAATGAAAAGTGGTGGGGTTTCCCATAACAACCAATCAGATTCAGTCTAACATTTTCTAGGGTGCATTAGAGAAATGACAGCTGGAATATGATTGATGGGCGCTACAGATGTTTGTGGCTTCCCTGTCCTGTTTTTTTAACTACTTTGCTCGGGTGTAATACTGCTGACCGGCGGTCAGGAGACCGCCGGTCAGCTTACCGACGCCGGGATCCCGGCGGGGAGCCTGGTGGAGGAGGTCATGTGACTGTCGGTCAGCTGACCGGCGGTCACATGAATACCACCCCATTGCTCAGGTTAGGCTGATAAGCTGTAGTGCGGAGAAAGAGACATGCTACAGAATTCTGTATTGTTATACGACTGTGGAAGGACTGACTGTGGCAGGGTTCTCTTGCCAAAGGCCCAGGCTTCACTGGGTATGTAGGCCTTGCCTAGGTTTGGAGATGGGTCTAGTGTGCCAGAAAAGGAATCAAGTGGAGTAGAAGGAGAGGAGTTGCACAGCTACTGTAGTAGGAGAGGGGCTGACACCGCGGGTGACCCTCAGAACATCGTAGAGTGCTGTCTTGTGGCATTAGTGTTGCCTACCCATGCCCTAAATTTATCTGTATATTGCTGGTTCTCTTCTTGCTGGCGAAATACAGCCCATGAATAAAGGAATGTGTAAGTGCATTACTCCATGTTTCGGCTGCTGGGATGTTCAACCATAATGCAATGGTGAAATAAGGCTAATTCTTATTCAGTAAGTGTTGGAGTGATGTGTAAGAGCTCTTGTTTAAGGTATCTGCCCTCTAGGTCGACCACACTTAGGTTGACACTGTCTAGGTTGACAGTAAGTAGGTCGACATGTCAAAAGGTCAACATGAGTTTTTAAAAAAAAAAATTCTTACATTTTTTGAACTTTTTCATACTTTACGATCCACGTGGACTACAGTTGGGAGCGGTAACCAGAAGCATGGTGAGCGAAGCGAGCCATGCGAGGGTGACACAGTGCACTAATTGGGCATCTCGGTCACTGTACGGAGAAAACAACACCAGAAAAAGTAAAAAAAAATCATGTCGACCTAGTCCATGTCAACCTAGAAACCATGTCGACCTACTTACTGTCGATGATAGTGGTCGACGTAGACACTGTCGACCTTGCATACCACACTCCTTGTTTAATTAGAAAGAACAACACTTTGCAATGTAACATGTAAAATGTTAATTCCTATTCTACTGTAAATTAAGGAAGTAAACATTTTCTTTTTGTGGTAATAAGCTACAGTACTACTTGGTGGATGGGTGAATAGTAGTAGCAATGTAATAATCACTATAGCAGAGGGGTGGGAGGAAATAATTAATTTGGCTAGAGGACCTCTTGCCATTCCATAAATCATCTCAACATTTTCCTGTATGGCCCAGTTTAAAGGGCCCTACAGACTGGGCGACCCGCCATAGAGCTGCCCGACCGCCGATATAGCAGACGGGGGACCCGGCGTCGGAGGGGCGGGGGGGGGGGGGGGAGATGACGGGGTTGAGCGAAGTTTCTTCATTCCCCCCGTCACAGAGCGCCATAGCAATGCATGCTAATATGGACAATCTCGTCCATATTGGCCTGCATGCATAAGCGACGGGGCACCAATGATGAACGAGCACGGGGCCGCACATCGTTCATCGTTGGTGCCTACACATTGCACGATATGAATGAGTTCCCGTTCATTAATGAACGAGAACGTTCATATCGTGCAGTATTATCTGCCAGTGTGTAGGGCCCTTAAATTATTTATTTAAATGTTGTAAAATATGTCAGCAAAGTTCTGTTACTATAGAAACACTTTTACTGTCACTGTAGCACTCTCAGGGTTCCGGTATGAATGACATGGTCGACCACTATTGGTCGACATTGGCTTGGTCGACATTGGCTTGTCGACATGGACAAATGGTCGCCACATGAAAGGTCGACACATGAAAAGGTCGACATGAGTTTTTTTACTTTTTTGGGGTGTCGTTTTCTGCGTAAAGTGACGGGTAACCCCAATTAGTGCACCACGTCCCCTCGCATGGCGCTCGGCACAGATTACAGCTCCCAATCGTAGTCCACGTGGATCGTAAAGTATGGAAAAGTTCCCCAAAAGAAAAAAAAGTGAAAAACTCATGTCAACCTTTTCATGTGTCGACCATTTTAATGTGCCGAGCATGTGTCCATGTCGACCATGTCAATGTCGACCAATAGTGGCCAACCTAATGACTGTCGACCATAACATGGTCGACCATCCAAACGGATACCCTATCTCAGGGGGGCACTTTTATATTTGTTATTAGGATGTTAGCTCCACAGTAAAAGACATGCTGTTGTTAAGCTTCAATGTATAAGTGCTTCATGGCTTTACATATGTATATAAATGCATTACTGTAACTTTATTGTATTTATATTACCCTTATTTTTACATAGTTCTCCATTAAATGTTGTACTCTCAGAGAGGAGCACAAATTCCTCTGGGTAATGCAATAGGAGGACTGTGATTCTTCATAGCTCCAGAGCATTACAGTTTACATAGTGTGACCGATATTAAGATACCATGCCTAACAGCATTTTTATATATACAGTTATATTAATCATATTGTATCATCGTGGCGCCAGGATTCTTAACTGTGAAGCATTTTGCAGATTCACGGTTACAGTGCAGAAAACAAAGTTTGAGGTTTGTAGTGTATGGGAACATTACATTATGCCGTCAATAAAAATGTGCTCATGTGACATACTGTATATGCTCCCTTAGGCTACAGCACTGTATACAGTAGGTCTTCAGTCTCAGCTAGCTAAGCCTACTGTGTGTTTCATTTTTGACCACAACTGTTGGGTATAGTTTAGAATTGCATACATTTTAATTGTGTATTTTGCTTAGTGTATTATTTTTCCATACTCATGACAATGTTGGGTTTGTTACATGTAAAAATGAGCTGCACATTTGGTATAGTTCTGGCAGTAATATAGGTTTCCTTTGACACTTCCTTATTCCAGCCAATGAAATTGGTGTTTTGCAAATTCTACCTTCTGTTTGCATGTACTGTACTTGGGCCAGTCCATGAAAATGAGTAAAAATGTCCCATACATGACACTTTAAAAAATAAAATAATAAAAAAAAATATCTTCAGCTGTGTATCACTTGAGTGTTCAACACAGGGGATGCGGTCAAGATGCCGCCAACATAGGCTGGCAAGTTACATTGTAGCTCATTTTTATAGGCTTTCATGGAAAAGCACAAGCTCTTAAAACAAAGAGTTGAGCTGAATTACCAAGTAGAAGTTTCCTTTACAAAGGATGGTGGACTATGCTTGTCCCATAGGGATGCAGTCAATATACCGGCTGTCGAGAGCCCGACGTTAAGGAGATCGACGCCGGAATCCTGGCAGCCAGTGAAATACTGAAGCCAGGAATCCCGACACACACTAGGTATTCCCACTCGGTTGGTGGGTCCACACCACTAACCGAGTGGGAATAGAACCTGTGGCGGGCACAGCAAACCACCATTCCCGATGCGTGGTGAGTGCATTCACTGCCGGCAGATAGGATGCCTCTGTCGGTATATTGACAGCCAGCATCCCGTCTGCCAGGATATCATATGTACAGTATCCCTTCCCGTATGATCCAGGGCTCTAGTGATAGGAATATTGGTTGCTTTGGCCACACATGGGCCAGTAGTATTTCTGACATCATTAAATCCTGTTCGTGCACTTGGTATATGACGGACACCCAGGTTGACAACGGCCGTATCTGATGATTATCCTTTCAGTTTCTAGAAGAGCATTATCTGGGATCGTACACTGGGGGCCAATTGCCTAATCACGGCTGAGATACCACTTTGAATTTTGTCTGCGTTCTCAATGATGCATATGCAACCTATGAGAGAAATCGCTAGATGCAGCCAGATTCTGACCTGCATGCAAATCATAATCAGGCCCAGGTTGTGCAATTAACAGTTATTACAAATGGCAGTGTGCATGAAGCAACTTCTAATTTATTTTCTAAGTAAACACAGACGCTTTAAATTTCAAGGAAAATAAAAATGAATGCAGTTCAACGTCTACCATACAGCTATGCTCCGTTCTGAAGGGCACCATTAAGATTGTATTGTTCAGTTCAACCTTGAAAGTTAGGCACTATTTAACAAGCCCGGTTACAGTTTACTCCCAGAGATCATATACTATTCTCAGGGTTTCCAAACCTTCATGGATGGCTAACACAGCAAAACATAGGTAAAGGCAAAGTTTAAAGTACAATTGCTTCTGTTTTGTGGAAAATAAAAACAAAAAGCTGACAAATACTGTTTATTTGTGTTTATTCCTCAAAAATTAAATACCAAAAAAAACAATCCAAATAAAATAAGATGTAAGGTGTAAAATATTTACCTCATAATATGACCAACAAAACAGTCTGCTCTCATTTTCTTCCCACTGGTTTGCGTGCTAATGTTTTTTATGTGGTTTTTTTTCTGTCTTTTTGCTGTACTATTTTAATGGACATAAAATATCACAAAAACACTTATTACTCTGTTGTGTTTTTTTTGCATTTGTATTTTTTTTTTATTCTTTATTTTTTTAAATATTTTCTTTGCTGTTGTTTTATCTTTGAGTCTAAGGTAAAAATGAGCAAGAAACTGTAATTAGATTTAAAAGTCAGAGCACCAATAGTACCTTGTTGTAACTTTCACATCTAATTACAATAGGCAACTGAAGTAGTGACATGACACAGTGGGGGTGGCCGCTAGACGGCTGCCTTGTGCACTACTGCCTTGTTTCTTCAATTATCCAGGTAGTGGACTGGATGGGACTTATTTTCTAAGTATGCATATGTCATTGTACCCTTGTACCATTACTCCATTGTCCCTTCCAACGAATGAGGCTATCGTATCAGACGCTGGAATCCCGACTGGATCAGGAAACAGACACTGGAATCTCGAAAGCCGGCATCCCGATTGGGTTGATTCTATATCTGAGTGGGAGAAGGGACCTTCTGACGTACCTAGGAGAGGAGACGCGTCACCAGGGGGAGGAGCTATGGGCAAACAGGGTACCCGAAAAGTACCCTCACGGGCTCGCCACGCTTTGGGCTCGGTGGCTCGCCACCTCATTACTAAAGGTAATAGTTGGTGGCGTGGATAGTAGAGGAACTATCCCGCTGGCATAGCTCCTCCTCCTTGTCTCATGGCTCCTCCCCCTGATGGAAAAGGTCCCTTAGCCCACTTGAATCTAGCATCAACCATCCCCATTGTAAGTATAGTGGGAAGGTTAGGGTGGGGTTTAGGTTTAGGCACCGCCTGGGAAGGGGGGGGGGTGGTGTTAGGGTAAGGCTGAGGGGTAAGTTTATGGTTTGGCTGCGGGAAATGGGGGGGGGTTGTTAGGCACCACCAGGGGGAGGTTAGGTTTAGGCACTAATGGGGAGGTTTGGGCTTAGGCTGTGGGAAAGGAGGAGTTAGGTTTAAGCACCACATGGGGGGAGATTAGGGTTAGGCGGCGGGAAGGGAGAGTTAGTGGGTAGGGGATGGGGGAGAACAATCTTACCTCCCCCATGTCGGGATTGCAACTATCGGGATGCCGGAGTTGGTATTCTAACCGCCGGCATCCCGTGCGCCAGCAAATAATACTGAACCCAAACTAGATAGTCTTGCCTCATGTGTTTCCTGAATGACATGGTTATTTCTGTAGGGATCATGGAGAATTTACTTTTTGTCTGCATCGGCCAGTTCTCACTGGATAATGCTGTTATCTTGTTTTGTACGTATGCTTTATTATAAGCAAGGTTGGCTGGTTTAACCCAAATGTTGTTGTTCTTTTTTAAAACACTCTGTTTTTTTTTTAAATTATGCTGTGGCTACAGGCATGGCGCCGTGATTGTGGTCTTCAATTGATATAGTGTGTGCAGTGGCGGAACTACCGGAGTCAATGGAGTCGTCTGCCACCGGGCACCTCCTCCATTTCTTCCGGTGTCAGGGATTACCTGCAGCATGAGCCCCACAGTACCCATACTGTACTGCTGTCAGTACAGAAGGCGGAAGCAGGGGCCGGGTCGCTTGTGGAGCCTGAAGCTCATTGAGGTCCGTCTTTCCATACAGGGGACATGGCGTAGGCAGAGAGGCACTTGCTGCTCCTACCACGCCCACTTTCTGCTGTGTGCTTCAGGCTTATCAACTGATCTTCCCCGCGGCGGAAGTAACATTAGTGGCACAGTAAGGACTCAAAGGGAATACCAGTGGTGGGGGTGGGGGGTAACTGTTTGGCTGGGGATCTATGTCAGGGGGATCTGAGGGAGGGTGGTACACCGCGTATGTTTGAGGGGTGGGGAACTGAGGGAGGGAAAGGAGCTGTAAGAGTGAGTGTGGGGTGGTGTCTGCATGAGGAAGCCAGCTATTTGGGAGGGGGGGGGAGGGGGTAGTGGAGGAGGCATCTGTGTGAGGAAGGGGAGCTGAGTGGGGGGGAAGAACTGTGTGTGTGGAGGGAGATCTGTGTGAATGAGGTGGGTGAGCTGTGCGGGGATCTGTGTGTGTGTGATGGGAGGGGAACTGAATGACGGAGGAGACCTGTGTTTGTGGGGAGAAAGGAGTCTGTGAGAGTAATGGTCAGCCATGTGGGGGAGGGGGTCTGTGTAAGGGGGAAAGCTGTGTGTGGGAAGAGGCCTGTGTGAAGGAGAGCCATGTGGGGGGTGGGGGACTCAGGTCTGTGTGAAAGGGGAGAGCTTTGTGTGGGGGGTACTGTGTAAGTAAGGGACAACTACATGTGGGGGGGGGTCTCTGAGTCGGTGTTGCGCTATATGTGTTTGAGGGGAACTGAGTGAATAGGGAGAGCTGTGTGTGTAAGGGTTTGTGTGAGAAAGAGATAACTAAGTGAGGGGGGATTTCTCTGTGTGTGTGTGTGTGGTGGGGGGTCTGTATGAGGAGGGGAGAGCTATATTGGGGGGAGTCTGTTTGAGGGTGGGAATCTGAGTTAGGGGTGAGAGTTTTATGTATTTGTATTTATATATTGATTTGGGCACTGTGGGTCCAGTCTCCACAATGACCTGCCGTATTTTTTTTTTACGGCACCCCTAGGCCAAAGGTTACTTATTGGGAAATTTAGAAAGAGATATTAAGTAAATTGGTTTAAATGTCATCTTTAGGTACTCAAAACAAATAAGGATCCTGCAGGTGATCCTAAGACAAAATCCCTTTGTGAAGCACTCTTTTATGTAAATAATCAATTTGGAGTTAACTTTTACTTTCTCTAATCTAAAATGACTATTATTAGCATAAAAAGGACATACAATACATATACATAAGGAGCTCTAATCCTTTGGTTGTGGTGGTAATTAGAAATACACATATATTTCCTAAATAGAACACACGGCACTTAATAGATATTTCTGCAGCTTTTTTACAACAAGGCCTGGATTTAGGCCTTCGTCTGGCCTCCCTCAAGGTTCATATCTCTGCCTTGTCGGTGTGGTTTCAGAGAAAAATTGTGTCTATTCCTGACGTTCATACTTTCACTTAGGGTGTTTTACGGATTCAGCCTCCCTATGTCCCTCCTGTGGCTCCTTGGGATCTGTCTGTTGTCCTGAATGCCCTGCAAGAGTCTCCATTTGAACCTCTTGAGTTAGTGAACCTTAAATGGCTCAAAGTCAAGGTCCTGTTCTTACTGGCTTGTACCTCTGCTAGTAGGGTTTTAGACCTAGGCGCTCTGTCCTGTCATCCACCCTTTCTGATATTTCACCGTGACTGGGCAGTTCTTAGAACTCGCCCTGGTTATTTGCCTAAGGTGGTGTCATCTTTTCACCTTAACCAAGAGATTGTGGTTCTGGCCTTTATCTCTTCTGATTTGTCCTCCAGAGCGGTCTTTGGCTATGGCAAGGGCTCTCCGTGTTTATGTGGAGAGGACTGCCTCTATAAGGAGGTCAGATACCCTTTTTGTACTTTTTAGTTTTCACAAACGTGGCTGGCCTGCAAATAAGCAAACCTTGACAAGATGGATTAGAATGGTGATTGCACAAGCTCATGCGCAGGCTGGACTTCCAGCTCCTGCTGCTATCAAAGCCCATTCTACTCGGTCTGATGGACCTTCTTGGGTGGCCCGCCGAGGCGCGTCTGCTGAACAATTGTGCAAGGTGGCTACGTGGTCCTCAGTGAACCCGTTCATTAGGTTCTATGCCTTCAATCCTTCCGCCTCCCAGGATGCTTCCTTCGGACGCCGGGTTCTCATACCCGCTACGGCGTGTCCCCTCCCATGAGGAACTGCTGTAGGACATCCCGATGTTATTCCCTGTGGAAACCAATGTACCCCGCTGCAGAAATGGATATTTATGGTAGACATACCATGGTTAAATCTCTTTCTGCGAGGTAGATTGGTTCTACAGGGTGCCCACGTTGACGCACTTAGCTTCTATGGGTTTGTATGGCATTAGCCGCTAGATCCTTCTCTTGTCGTGAGAACGTGGTTCTATGTGACTAACCTCTACCTTCTCTTTTACCTGCTCCTGCATTGGACTGGTTAACGAAACTGAGCTCACAGTGCCTGGAGGTGGGGTTATAGAGGAGGCCCCAATGCATCCTGGGGCAGTCTAAAGCATTAGCCTGTTGGTGCTTGGATCAAGATCCATCTTTACACCCCGATGTTTCCCTGTGGAACCAATGTACCTCGCAGAAAGAGATTTAACCATGGTAAGTCTACCATAAATCTCCTTTTTTTACTTACTGTTCATAGATCTCATAAATTTATTAGTCAGGCTCACAGGTGATCAAGGCCCCCCGTGGTAAACCACGTATTAGCTGCCTGCTGATTCCTCTCTGCAGGGGGAACCACGTTTGCATGGCTCACACTCTCCATCTCAAATCGGTCAGTTACTTTATTTTCTTCAGGTGTCCGATCTCTTTCCAGCCGCAAATTTTTTCCCTACAATGCCTATCGTAACCAGGGCCATCTAAAACTGCATACGGGAGTGGGTGCTGCTCACCGTATCGCTCTCTTCGGTCAGCATGTTTGCATGTCCCGCTCTGACCTCTGGCCACTTGGAGAAGACCGAGGCAGCAGAAGGGACTGCATATCTTCCATGCTGTCCCTTTCTATTTAGAAAACAACGCTCACAACACAGGTACATCTGTCATGGGTATTATGTAGCAGAAAGCCTGGGTTATTGAACTCCTTGAATTATGTATGATACATTTTACTTGATTTGGCTTGTTTGGGACTATGATACATTAGTAGCAATTATATCTCAACTTTGCTACAATATCATCCTAGTAACAGGTGTTTTTTTTAACTGTGCAGGATTTCCACTTTTTTCCCTGATAGTTAGATACTATTATACACTGTTATACACTGAATTACCTGCACAGCTTTAGGTGTTCACAGCAGGATCAACTGAAGATATATTTTCTCTAGTAATGCTTTATTTGGATTAAAATATATTGGGATTTTATCCTTATCCTGCTGTAATATACATGTTTCTCACTGCAGGATAATGTGACTGTAATTGTACTGCACTGTATTATCTTACATTCAGCCTCTTTGAAAAAGCCGCCTGGAGTGCGGAGAAACGCGTTTAGGGTGCAGAGAGAAAGGGTCGCTGAGACTAACGAGTGCCCACAGGAAAAATACACCAGCGTTTACAGCAATTGGCTGTCTGCTACCATTTGCCGGTAATCTGCTCATTTGTGACGGGACTGCATCATTAATTTCTCCCTTGCCTCGGGAACTTCCAAATACCCCGCCTTGCAGATCACTGGTTCATCTGAGCCGAGGGTGGCGTACGGCGGCTCGGTGCAAACACACTGTGCCGCACAGAAGGGAGCGGTTTCCATTCGACCGTGCCGCCGACGGATGTCTCACCCATGCATAGGGTGATATAGAGCGGCTTCCAACTACTTACTTTGCGCAGTAAGGACAGTCACAGCTATTTAGTGAGTAACAGCAACCATACGGTCTTACATCATTTCATTTATTTACCTATTTCTTGGAAATATCTACGTCAATTCAGGATACATATGGTTATAGATGCTAAATATACCAGCTGGAGGATTCATCCCTATTTGAACTGTGGGCTACTAAATAAGTATAAGAGACTGACCAAATTAAATCGAGAGTCTCCATATATAAGTTTCAGCGACTACCTCCTATGTATATTTTTTGCTACTGACAATATCTATGTATGTTATTTATATATTAGAGGTATAATACACCTCCGTGTCATGTGGTATAAAATACCGTGGTCTATTTTTAATAAGTGTATTTAAAAAAATTTTGTGTGTTATTTTAATAAATTGTTTTTTTTTATATACATTTGGAAGCATCATTGGAATTGAGCGCCGGCCTGGTGTTTGTATTTGTTTCATGTTTTAATTTACCCTTGTGGTAGATTGTTTTTCCCACTTGACGTCACACCAGTGTTTTTATAAAACCTATTTATCAGTGTTTTTTGCCATCATCTTGCTCAATTGATGTTTGCGTAAAAAAACAAAAAACTGTGTCTTTGTCATGCTTACAAGCTAATTGATTCGAGCAAAAGCCCTAGTTTTCTGTTGTATGTAAATTATATATATGTAAAATTATTTGAAAAAGATTGAATATTATACCTGTATTGGATGTCCTATACTGAAATATATACAGACTAAGAAATTAATATTAGGACATCTAGTGGACTCTGAAGGAGCACCCTGAGTTGGATAAATTTATGAGATCTATGAACAATATAGTAAAAAAAAATATCTTAAGTGCCGTGTATTCCATTTAGGAAATAAATGTTTATTTCTATTTACCACCACAACCAATGGATTAGAGCTCATTATATATATGTATTGTATGTCCTTTTTATGCTAGATTAGAGAAAGTAAAGGTTATGTTTTAACTAACTTCAAAATGATTATTTACATAAAAGAATGTTCCACAAAGGGAGTTTGTCTTCTTAGGATCACCTGCAGGATCCTTATTTGTTTTGAGTATCTGATATTCATTCCCATGGAGCACCTCCAGCTTCTATATCATATAAGGAGTTTACCTGATTTAGTTTATGATATGATGGTTTAAATATTCTGCTTATATATGCTGTGTCCTGTGTGGGATACTCACCATTATTGCATATCATCCTTAGGGTTAGTTATGTGGTGAGGGACAAGATTTGCTTCTGTTTGTCCACATATGTTATGATTGGCAGCCACCAGCACTGGTTTTGCCAATTACATTGACCATAAATAATTTGAATTGATCCTGGATCACCAATCCAAGGCACCCCTGCAAGTGTCCATGGGCACCCTAGTTTGAGAACCACTGGTTTGGTCTATCTACATATATTCAGATGTAACAGGAATAATTAGCAGTAAAAAAAATTGGTTTTATTGAAAGATTTAAAATAAATTATATCAAAGCTTAATGACTGTTAATGTTAGAAAGCATTAAAATGGGCGATCGAGGCTTATAACACATGGCAGTGTTTCACAGTACTAATATAATAAACATGATTCAATTTTTTCCTATATAGGGGAATATTTAATTTTTGCCGAGTTTTCAGACAGTCAAGAAACTGGCACTAATTCGACCATTGGGTATTCAAAAGCGGGCGTTTTCAACAGGGTTTTGCTCCATTTTCGCCATGTCTCTTCGGGTTTTTTTTTTTTTTTAATAGGTATGGGCAAAAACAAACCAAAAAACTGTAGTAAATGTCTGCGAATTCGACAAAACACATGGAACGGCGGCGAATTTGCCAATCCATGTGGTTTTCACCTGGGTGGATTTTTCATCAAGTCGAAAAATTGGAACAGGCTTTGAATAGGTCGAATGTGAATTTGACCTACAAACTGCCAAAAAGTGCAGTTTTTTTTCCGACTAGTCGAAACAACAGCACTAATTGAATTCCCCCCCTTAAAACATTAATGCAAAAAAAAAGGTTTAAATAAAAAAACAAAACAAAACTTTTTTTATTTTATTTTTTTTTGTTTTAAAAACTTTTTTTTTCCCCAATCCTGGTTATAAGGTAAGGTAAGTAACAGGCAGTGCTGTAAAAGCAGCCTTTTCTCTCAGTGCCTATAGTAGTATACATGGGAACTGTACACGTGAAGGTAGAACCTTGCTGCACAATGCTTCATTCTGCTTTCCTGCAATTTGGGATTCCCCGCTCTCTCCAGCCACAAGAGAGCATTTGTCGCCTGAGAAGGAAGGATTACACATTGGAATAAATGGTCGGCATCTGCTGTTTTGTGATCCACATTGCGTGGGAGTAGAAATGAAAACAGTTCTAACATGTTCACATATAATACCAGTCATTAAACTGCTCTGGCTTCTTATATAACATGGCCTGGCAACATATACTCTCTAATTACTGTAAATCAACCTTTCAGGTACATACTGGGATGACCTTCCCCACTTCTCTGTAGTAGAAATTACAGTGTGCCTGTTGCATAAAGAGGGTACACCTATTTTAAATTGTATGTTATGTTTTACATATGAAAAAATAATTTAGAATTATTAATTCCTTAGAGTTCTTAAAGTTGATAGCTCTAATTTCGTGTTACAAGAAATGTATTAATAAGTAAGTATACCCCATAATTCAGTGGCTTGCGGAACCACATTTAACAGTATTATTATGAATATGCTATCTCTAGGAGTTTGTCAGGGTTCTATGCCATATTTAGGGATTTTTTGCACACTGCTACCTATAACGCTGCTTCAGTTCTATAATGTTTGACAGCATTCACTTATATACAGATCACTAGCTAGGCGGTTCAATTATCTGCAGTCTATGGCAGCGACGCACATCACTGCAACATTACACCCTTTACTGCACACCCCTGTGATGTGTCGCCATTACCAGTATCTCCACACTGTTGCAACAGCACTTCACTTTTAATTGAATCGGACCCTTAATGTCCACTACAGCATCTCTTTACAGTTGAAGGTCTTGTCTTTCTGAAAGCTTTTCATTTTTCATCCATTTTATTATAGAGTTATAGAGTACCGGCGTATAGGATCATTGTCTTGTTGCATGAGCCAGTTTTGGCCAAGCTTCAGTTATCAGACTGGTGACCTCACATCTTATTCTAGATTGCTCTGTTATAAAGAGTCTACTGTGGATTTGATTGCATGGTGTCTGGGGCATGTGGCAGCAAATCATTAACTCTCCACTACAGTGACTGATAGTACCAAAGTACTGGTCATAATGTGTGTTTACCATGGTATTGTAGATTAAAGGTGGGTACACACTAGACGATGTGCTACGTGAGCGACATCTCCTAGTGTGTCCCCTCCTGGCCTGTACCACCTGACGGCTGGCATATACACTGTGCGATATCGCACTGTCACGTCATGCCACAGCCGGGCTGTATATGCAGCTTTGGATGATGAGTCCAAATTAAGCTGCATTACAGCCGACACCGCAGGTTGTTAATGACCCGTAGGGACGCACATCGCCCGTCAGCTGTATACACACCGGGCAATATCGCTCTGGAGGGGGAAAATTAGCGATATCGTTTACTATATCGCTAAGTGTGTATGCACCTTTAGACTAGGCAACACCATTTTGGTATTGTCCGTCCACATGATATTGTTTGAGACGTTTTGTGTTACATTCAGATGCAACTTTGAATATCCCATATTTTTAATTTGTAGATAAATAGGTTTTCTCTAACATCCTAGGGGATACTGGGATGACATTAGTACCATGAAGGATAGATCGGGTCCATTGGAGCCTGGCACTTTAAGAAATCATTAGTGTGTGCTGGCTCCTCCCCTCTATGCCCCCCCACCAGACTCCATTTAGAAAAATGTGCCCAAGGGGCCGGGTTCATTCCTCTGGAGCTCCAGAGAGTTTTCTTCAAAACTTTTATTAAGTTTATTATTTTCAGGCAGCACTGGTTGGCAACCAGTTTGCCTGTGTCGGGGACTTGGGGGGGGGGGGGACCAACCTCCTATAGGGTTAATGCCCCCAGGGTTTGCGCACACGCCGGCAGCATGCTGCCACCTCCAACAGATGGCAAAGACGCAGTGCGGTGAGTACTAACACCGGGGTCCTGGTTAGCGGGTCCCCGGTGAATATGGAGGCATAAGTGCACGGTGGTCACCTGGCTGCGGTGCCCACACTGGCGCTGAGGTAAATGGGGTTATTAAACTCCATTGTACACTATATTCATTGTTATACAGCCAGTATAATCTAATAGGGGCCGTGCGCCATTGGGGGGTGGGGCTTCCCGGAGAACGGGACCAGAGGCTGAAAGGCGCCATTTCCTGCTGCTGCTGACTGCCAGGCTGCATGCTAGAGTTGTTCCTCCACAAACCCCGCTGAATCTCCAATTGTACTGGTACCAGGGGGCTTTATAGAGGGGGGGGGGGGGGGGGGGAGGGGGAGCATATAGGTTATTATAACACGCTGCCTTACTAAGGCTCAGAATTATACCCAGCAGAGCACTGCTTTGCCTGAGCTATTGTGTGTGGGTCTCAATCCTCTCTGTGTCACTCCATACAGTCTGTCCTGGGTTATTGTGTTATTTCACTTTCTGTGTTTGTCACTGCACTGTGTTATTTCACTGTGTGTTTCTGAAAAACAGAATGTCTGGGAAAAAGGCTTTGTGTCCCTCATGTAAGACTAAGTTTTCCCCTTCACCGGGGGGTTCTCTCCTATGTACCCATTGTTCTCTACCCTCACAAGGTAGTAGTGTTCAGGAACCTGAGTGGTTAAAATCATTCAAAGGAATGATTACCAATATAAATATAGAGTTGGCTACTGCCAGACAAGAAAGGCAGACCCTTAAAAAAATCTGTGTAGATGATTTTTTGATCAAGGCTGCTGACCACAGACAGGCTCCTCATAATCTTTCTCACTGTATAATATTGTTTAGAACTGGGTTTTTAGCCATTTGATTAGATTTATCAAATTGTAGGACTTAGGGGGTAATTCAGAGTTGATCGCAGCAGCAAATTTGTTAGCAGTTGGTTAAAACCATGGGGGTCATTCCGAGTTGATCGCTCGCTAGCTACTTTTTGCAGCCGTGCAAACGCATAGTTGCCGCCCACTAGGGAGTGTATTTTAGCTTTGCAAGTGTGCGATCGCCTGTGCAGCCGAGCAGTACAAAAACAGTTTGTGCAGTTTCTGAGTAGGTCTGAACTTACTCAGCCGCTGCGATCACTTAAGCCTGTCCGGTCCCGGAAATGACGTCAGACTCCCGCCCTGCAAACACATGGACACGTCTGCGTTTTTCCTACCACTCCCAGAAAATGGTCGGTTGACACCCATAAACGCCTTCTTCCTGCCAATCTTCTTGCGATCGGCTGTGTGAATAGCTTCTTCGTAAAATGCATCGCCCAGCAACGAACCGATTTGTACCCGTACGACGCGCCTGTGCATTGCGGTGCATACGCATGCGCTGTAGTGACCTGATCGCTGCGCTGCAAAAAACGGCAGCGTGTGATCAGGTCGGAATGACCCCCCATGTGCACTGCAGGGGGGGCAGATATAACATGTGCAGAGAGAGTTAGATTTGGGTGGGGTGTGTTCAAACTGAAATCTAAATTGCAGCGTAAAAATAAAGCAGCCAGTATTTACCTCATACGGAAACCATATAACCTACCCAAATCTAACTCTCTCTGCAAATGTTACATCTGCCCCCCCCCTGCAGTGCACATGGTTTTGCCCAACTGGCTAACAAATTTGCTGCTGCGATCTACTCTGAATTACCACCTTAGTTTGGACTTGATGATTGCCAGTTACTGTATATCCTAATATTTAAAATGAATATCTATAAAAAAAGAGGGTGCACGTTTTATTACATATTTAAACGTTAGGGGAAGTGACTGTAATTATAACTTAAGGTGTTTTGGTGGTGATAGTCTTAACCTCTCAACTAAATAACAGCTTTGTCGTATTTTACATGATTTGATAATATGTGTTGTAATAAACGTTTATACTGAAAAAGCAAGGAAACTAATATGTTTGAGAGATTATGAGCCAAATGTAATAGTCTGTGCGATTCCGACGAGATAGTTACTAAATTTAAAGGAGCAATTAATTTAAAGCAGGGTTGGAAAAAAAATATGGTTTTATTTAAACATAAAAACAAAAGAACCGTTTATTATTATTTATTTATTTATTTTTTGTTTAAACCATTTTTCTCTGACGTCCTAGTGGATGCTGGGGACTCCGTCAGGACCATGGGGATTAGCGGCTCCGCAGGAGACAGGGCACAAAAATAAAGCTTTAGGATCAGGTGGTGTGCACTGGCTCCTCCCCCTATGACCCTCCTCCAAGCCTCAGTTAGGTTTTTGTGCCCGTCCGAGCAGGGTGCAATCTAGGTGGCTCTCCTAAAGAGCTGCTTAGAAAAAGTTTTTAGGTTTTTTTATTTTACAGTGAGTCCTGCTGGCAACAGGCTCACTGCAACGAGGGACTTAGGGGAGAAGAAGTGAACTCACCTGCGTGCAGGATGGATTGGCTTCTTAGGCTACTGGACATCATTAGCTCCAGAGGGATCGAACACAGGCCCAGCCATGGAGTCCGGTCCCGGAGCCGCGCCGCCGACCCCCTTGCAGATGCCGAAAAGTGAAGAGGTCCAGAAACCGGCGGCAGAAGACTTTTCAGTCTTCATGAGGTAGCGCACAGCACTGCAGCTGTGCGCCATTGTTGTCACACACTTCACACCAGCGGTCACGGAGGGTGCAGGGCGCTGCGGGGGGTGCCCTGGGCAGCAATGAGAATACCTTGTTCTGGCTAAAAAAATACATCACATATAGCCCCTGGGGCTATATGGATGTATTTCACCCCTGCCAGGTCTCACAAACACCGGAGAAGAGCCCGCCGAAATAGGGGGCGGGGCCTATCTCCTCAGCACACAGCGCCATTTTCCTGCTCAGCTCCGCTGCGAGGAAGGCTCCCAGGACTCTCCCCTGCACTGCACTACAGAAACAGGGTAAAACAGAGAGGGGGGGGCACTTTTTTGGCATTTTTTGATATATTAAGCTGCTATAAGGGAGACAACACTTCTATAGGGTTGTTCCTATATATTTATAGCGCTTGGGTGTGTGCTGGCAAACTCTCCCTCTGTCTCCCCAAAGGGCTAGTGGGGTCCTGTCTTCGATAAGAGCATTCCCTGTGTGTCTGCTGTGTGTCGGTACGTGTGTGTCGACATGTATGAGGACGATGTTGGTGTGGAGGCGGAGCAATTGCCGGTAATGGTGATGTCACCCCCTAGGGAGTCGACACCGGAATGGATGGCTTTGTTTATGGAATTACGTGATAATGTCAGCACATTACAAAAATCAGTTGACGACATGAGACGGCCGGCAAACCAGTTAGTACCTGTACAGGCGTCTCAGACACCGTCAGGGGCTGTGAAACGCCCTTTACCTCAGTCGGTCGACACAGACCCAGACACGGACACCGAATCTAGTGTCGACGGTGAAGAAACAAACGTATTTTCCAGTAGGGCCACACGTTATATGATCACGGCAATGAAGGAGGCTTTGCATATCTCTGATACTGCATGTACCACAAAAAGGGGTATTATGTGGGGTCTGAAAAAACTACCTGTAGTTTTTCCTGAATCAGACGAATTGAATGAAGTGTGTGATGAAGCGTGGGTTAACCCCGATAGAAAACTGCTAATTTCAAAGAAGTTATTGGCATTATATCCTTTCCCGCCAGAGGTTAGGGCGCGCTGGGAAACACCCCCTAGGGTGGATAAGGCGCTCACACGCTTATCAAAACAAGTGGCGTTACCGTCTCCTGAAACGGCCGCCCTCAAGGATCCAGCGGATAGGAGGCTGGAAACTACCCTGAAAAGTATATACACTCATACTGGTGTTATACTGCGACCAGCCATCGCCTCTGCATGGATGTGCAGTGCTGGGGTGGTTTGGTCGGATTCCCTGACTGAAAATATTGATACCCTAGATAGGGACAGTATTTTATTGACTTTAGAGCAATTAAAGGATGCTTTTCTTTATATGCGAGATGCTCAGAGGGATATTTGCACTCTGGCATCGAGAGTAAGTGTGATGTCCATATCTGCCAGAAGAAGTTTATGGACGCGACAATGGTCAGGTGATGCGGATTCCAAACGGCATATGGAAGTATTGCCGTATAAGGGGGAGGAATTATTTGGGGTCGGTCTATCGGATTTGGTGGCCACGGCAACAGCCGGGAAATCCACCTTTTTACCTCAGGTCCCCTCCCAACAGAAAAAGACACCGTCTTTTCACCTGCAGTCCTTTCGTTCCTATAGGAACAAGCGGGCGAAAGGACAGTCATATTTGCCCCGAGGCAAAGGAAAGGGTAAGAGAGTGCACCAAGCAGCTTCTTCCCAGGAGCAGAAGCCCTCCCCGGCTTCTGCAAAGCCCTCAGCATGACGTTGGGGCTTTACAAGCGGACTCAGGGGCGGTGGGGGGTCGACTCAAGAATTTCAGCGCACAGTGGGCTCACTCACAGGTGGACCCCTGGATCCTGCAGATAGTATCTCAGGGTTACAGGTTGGAATTCGAGAAGTCTCCCCCTCGCCGGTTCCTAAAGTCTGCTCTGCCAACGTCTCCCTCAGACAGGGCGACGGTATTGGAAGCCATTCACAAGCTGTATTCTCAGCAGGTGATAGTCAAGGTACCCCTCCTACAACAGGGAAAGGGGTATTATTCCACACTATTTGTGGTACCGAAGCCGGACGGCTCGGTAAGACCTATTCTAAATCTGAAATCTTTGAACCTGTACATACAAAAATTCAAGTTCAAGATGGAGTCACTCAGAGCAGTGATAGCGAATCTGGAAGAAGGGGACTTTATGGTGTCCCTGGACATCAAGGATGCTTACCTGCATGTCCCAATTTGCCCTTCACATCAAGGGTACCTCAGGTTCGTGGTGCAAAACTGTCATTATCAGTTTCAGACGCTGCCGTTTGGATTGTCCACGGCACCTCGGGTCTTTACCAAGGTAATGGCCGAAATGATGTTTCTTCTGCGAAGAAAAGGCATATTAATTATCCCTTACTTGGACGATCTCCTGATAAGGGCAAGGTCCAGGGAACAGCTGGGGGACGTAGTAGCACTAACCCAAGTAGTGCTGCAACAGCACGGGTGGATTCTGAATTTTCCAAAATCTCAATTGACCCCGACGACACGTCTGTTTGTTCCTGGGAATGATTCTGGACACGGTTCAGAAAAAGGTGTTTCTTCCGGAGGAGAAAGCCAGGGAGTTATCCGAACTTGTCAGGAACCTCCTAAAACCAGGGAAAGTGTCTGTGCATCAATGCACAAGAGTCCTGGGAAAGATGGTGGCTTCTTACGAAGCGATTCCATTCGGCAGATTCCACGCACGAACTTTTCAGTGGGATCTGCTGGACAAATGGTCCGGATCGCATCTGCAGATGCATCAGCGGATAACCTTATCGCCACGGACAAGGGTGTCTCTTCTGTGGTGGTTGCAGAGTGCTCATCTGTTAGAGGGCCCCAGATTCGGCATACAGGACTGGGTCCTGGTGACCGCGGATGCCAGTCTGAGAGGCTGGGGAGCGGTCACACAGGGAAGAAACTTCCAGGGAGTATGGTCAAGCCTGGAGATGTCTCTTCACATAAATATACTGGAGCTAAGAGCGATTTACAATGCTCTAAGCCTGGCAAAACCCCTGCTTCAGGGTCAGCCGGTGTTGATCCAGTCGGACAACATCACGGCAGTCGCCCACGTAAACAGACAGGGCGGCACAAGAAGCAGGAGAGCAATGGCAGAAGCTGCAAGGATTCTTCGCTGGGCGGAAGATCATGTGATAGCACTGTCAGCAGTGTTCATTCCGGGAGTGGACAACTGGGAAGCAGACTTCCTCAGCAGACACGATCTACACCCGGGAGAGTGGGGACTTCATCCAGAAGTCTTCCACATGATTGTGAACCGTTGGGAAAAACCAAAGGTGGATATGATGGCGTCTCGCCTCAACAAAAAACTGGACAGGTATTGCGCCAGGTCAAGAGACCCTCAGGCAATAGCTGTGGACGCTCTGGTAACACCGTGGGTGTTCCAGTCAGTGTATGTGTTTCCTCCTCTGCCTCTCATACCAAAAGTACTGAGAATTATACGGCAAAGGGGAGTAAGAACGATACTCGTGGCTCCGGATTGGCCAAGAAGAACTTGGTACCCGGAACTTCAGGAGATGCTCACGGAAGATCCGTGGCCTCTACCTCTAAGACGGGACCTGCTTCAGCAGGGACCGTGTCTATTCCAAGACTTACCGCGGCTGCGTTTGACGGCATGGCGGTTGAACGCCGAATTCTAAGGGAAAAAGGCATTCCGGAAGAGGTCATTCCTACACTGGTAAAAGCCAGGAAGGAGGTGACTGCAAAACATTATCACCGCATTTGGAGAAAATATGTTGCGTGGTGTGAGGCCAGGAAGGCCCCCACGGAGGAATTTCAATTGGGTCGATTCCTACATTTCCTGCAAACAGGATTGTCTATGGGCCGCAAATTGGGGTCCATTAAGGTTCAAATTTCGGCCCTGTCGATTTTCTTCCAGAAAGAATTGGCTTCAGTTCCTGAAGTCCAGACTTTTGTAAAAGGAGTACTACATATACAGCCCCCGGTTGTGCCCCCAGTGGCTCCGTGGGACCTTAATGTAGTTTTGGATTTTCTCAAATCCCATTGGTTTGAGCCACTCAAATCGGTGGATTTGAAATATCTTACATGGAAAGTAACCATGCTACTGGCCCTGGCTTCAGCCAGGAGAGTGTCAGAATTGGCGGCTTTATCGTATAAAAGCCCATATCTGATTTTCCATTCGGACAGGGCAGAACTGCGGACGCGTCCTCAGTTTCTGCCTAAGGTGGTGTCAGCGTTTCACCTGAACCAGCCTATTGTGGTGCCTGCGGCTACTAGCGATTTGGAGGATTCCAAGTTGCTGGACGTTGTCAGGGCATTGAAAATATATATATTTCAAGGACGGCTGGAGTCAGAAAATCTGACTCGCTGTTTATACTGTATGCACCCAACAAGCTGGGTGCTCCTGCTTCTAAGCAGACGATTGCTCGTTGGATTTGTAGCACAATTCAACTTGCACATTCTGTGGCAGGCCTGCCACAGCCTAAATCTGTCAAGGCCCATTCCACAAGGAAGGTGGGCTCATCCTGGGCGGCTGCCCGAGGGGTCTCGGCATTACAACTCTGCCGAGCAGCTACGTGGTCGGGGGAGAACACGTTTGTAAAATTCTACAAATTTGATACCCTGGCTAAAGAGGACCTGGAGTTCTCTCATTCGGTGCTGCAGAGTCATCCGCACTCTCCCGCCCGTTTGGGAGCTTTGGTATAATCCCCATGGTCCTGACGGAGTCCCCAGCATCCACTAGGACGTCAGAGAAAATAAGATTTTACTTACCGATAAATCTATTTCTCGTAGTCCGTAGTGGATGCTGGGCGCCCATCCCAAGTGCGGATTGTCTGCAATACTTGTACATAGTTATTGTTACAAAAAAATCGGGTTGTTATTGTTGTGAGCCGTCTGTTCAGAGGCTCCTACGTTTGTCATACTGTTAACTGGGTTCAGATCACAAGTTGTACGGTGTGATTGGTGTGGCTGGTATGAGTCTTACCCGGGATTCAAAATCCTTCCTTATTGTGTACGCTCGTCCGGGCACAGTATCCTAACTGAGGCTTGGAGGAGGGTCATAGGGGGAGGAGCCAGTGCACACCACCTGATCCTAAAGCTTTATTTTTGTGCCCTGTCTCCTGCGGAGCCGCTAATCCCCATGGTCCTGACGGAGTCCCCAGCATCCACTACGGACTACGAGAAATAGATTTATCGGTAAGTAAAATCTTATTATTTGTTTAATACAGTTTTTTTCCATTAATGTTTTTTTTTTTTTTAAAGAATCCAACTTATTATATAAATGCTGTGAAATTTGCTATGTATTAGGAACCTTGATCAACCATGTTTTATTGATTTCTAACCTTAACAATCCAAAGTTATTAGGCTTTGATATGATTCAATTTACGTCTTTCAGTAAAACCAATTTCTCTGACGTCCTAGTGGATGCTGGGAACTCCGTAAGGACCATGGGGAATAGACGGGCTCCGCAGGAGACTGGGCACTCTAAAAGAAAGATTAGGTACTATCTGGTGTGCACTGGCTCCTCCCACTATGACCCTCCTCCAGACCTCAGTTAGATTTATGTGCCCGGCCGAGCTGGATGCACACTAGGGACTCTCCTGAGCTCCTAGAAAGAAAGTTTTATTTTAGGTTTTTTATTTTACAGTGAGACCTGCTGGCAACAGGCTCACTGCAACGAGGGACTAAGGGGAGAAGAAGCGAACCTACCTGCTTGCAGCTAGCTTGGGCTTCTTAGGCTACTGGACACCATTAGCTCCAGAGGGATCGACCGCATGGAACTGGCCTTGGTGTTCGTTCCCGGAGGCGCGCCGCCGTCCCCCTTACAGAGCCAGAAGCAAGAAGAGGTCCGGAAAATCGGCGGCAGAAGACATCAGTCTTCACCAAGGTAGCGCACAGCACTGCAGCTGTGAGCCATTGCTTCTCATACACACTTCACACTCCGGTCACTGAGGGTGCAGGGCGCTGGGGGGGGGGCGCCCTGATCAGCAATAAAAACACCCTGGCTGGCAAATATATCACAATATATAGCCCCAGAGGCTATATATGTGATAAATACCCCTGCCAGAATCCATAAAAAAGCGGGAGAAAAGTCCGCAAAAAAGGGGCGGAGCTATCTCCCTCAGCACACTGGCGCCATTTTCTCTTCACAGTGCAGCTGGAAGACAGCTCCCCAGGCTCTCCCCTGTAGTTTGCAGGCTCAAAGGGTTAAAAAGAGAGGGGGGGGGCCACAAAATTTAGGCGCAATATTGTATATACAAGCAGCTATTGGGAAAAATTCACTCAATATAGTGTTAATCCCTAAATTATATAGCGCTCTGGTGTGTGCTGGCATACTCTCTCTCTGTCTCCCCAAAGGGCTGTGTGGGGTCCTGTCCTCAGTCAGAGCATTCCCTGTGTGTGTGCGGTGTGTCGGTACGGCTGTGTCGACACGTTTGATGAGGAGGCTTATGTGGTTGCAGAGCAGATGCCGATAAATGTGATGTCGCCCCCTGTGGGGCCGACACCAGAGTGGATGGATAGGTGGAAGGTATAAACCGACAGTGTCAACTCCTTACATAAAAGGCTGGATGACGTAACAGCTGTGGGACAGCCGGCTTCTCAGCCCGCGCCTGCCCAGGCGTCTCAAAGGCCATCAGGGGCTCAAAAACGCCCGCTCCCTCAGATGGCAGACACAGATGTCGACACGGAGTCTGACTCCAGTGTTGACGAGGTTGAGACATATACACAATCCACTAGGAACATCCGTTACATGATCCCGGCAATAAAAAATGTGTTACACATTTCTGACATTAACCCAAGTACCACTAAAAAAGGGTTTTATGTTTGGGGAGAAAAAGCAGCCAGTGTTTTGTTCCCCCATCAAATGAGTGAATGAAGTGTGAAAAAGCGTGGGTTCCCCCGATAAGAAACTGGTAATTTCTAAAAAGTTACTGATGGCGTACCCTTTCCCGCCAGAGGATAAGTTACGCTGGGAGATATCCCCTAGGGTGGATAAGGCGCTCACACGTTTGTCAAAAAAGGTGGCACTGCCGTCTTAGGGTACGGCCACTTTGAAGGTACCTGCTGATAAAAAGCAGGAGGCTATCCTGAAGTCTGTATTTACACACTCAGGTACTAGACTGAGACCTGCAGATAGTGCTGCTGCAGCGTGGTCTGTGACCCTGTCAAACAGGGATACTATTTTGCGAACATAAGAGCATATTAAAGACGTCGTCTTATATATGAGGGATGCACAGAGGGATATTTTGCCGGCCGGCATCCAGAATTAATGCAATGTCCATTCTGTCAGGAGGGTATTAGAGACCCGACACTGGACAGGTGATGCTGACTTTAAAAGGCACATAGAGCCTTATAAGGGTGAGGAATTGTTTGGGGATGGTCTCTGGGACCTCGTATCCACAGCAACAGCTGGGAAGAAAATTTTTTACCTCAAGTTTCCTCACAGCCTAAGAAAGCACTGTATTATCAGGTACAGTCCTTTCGGGTTCAGCAAAAGCAAGCGGGTCAAAGGCGCTTCCTTTCTGCACAGAGACGAGGGAAGAGGGAAAAAGCTGCACCAGTCAGCCAGTTCCCAGAATCAAAATTCTTCCCCCGCTTCCTCTGAGTCCACCGCATGACGCAGGGGCTCCACAGGCGTAGCCAGGTACGGTGGGGGGCCGCCTAAAAAATTTCAGCGATCAGTGGGCTCGCTCACAGGTGGATCCCTGGATCCTTCAAGTAGTATCTCAGGGGTACAAGCTGGAATTCGAGGCGTCTCCCCCCCGCCGTTTCCTCAAATCTGCCTTGCCGACAACTCCCTCAGGCAGGGAGGCTGTGCTAGAGGCAATTCACAAGCTGTATTCCCAGCAGGTGATAGTCAAGGTGCCCCTACTTCAACAAGGATGGGGTTACTATTCCACACTGTTTGTGGTACCGAAACCAGACGGTTCGGTGAGACCCATTTTAAATTTGAAATCCTTGAACACATACATAAAAAAATTCAAGTTCAAGATGGAATCGCTCAGGGCGGTTATTGCAAGCCTGGAGGAGGGGGATTACATGGTATCCCTGGACATCAAGGATGCTTACCTACATGTCCCCATTTACCATCCTCACCAGGAGTACCTCAGATTTGTGGTACAGGATTGCCATTACCAATTCCAAACACTGCCGTTTGGACTGTCCACGGCACCGAGGGTCTTTACCAAGGTAATGGCAGAAATGATGATACTCCTTCGAAAAAATGGAGTTTTAATTATCCCGTACTTGGACGATCTCCTTATAAAGGCGAGGTCCAAGGAGCAGTTGTTGGTCGGAGTAGCACTATCTCGGGAAGTGCTACAACAGCACGGATGGATTCTATACATTCCAAAGTCACAGCTGGTTCCTACCACACGCCTACTGTTCCTGGGGATGGTTCTGGACACAGAACAGAAAAAAGTGTTTCTCCCGCAGGAGAAAGCCAAGGAGCTGTCATCTCTAGTCAGAGACCTCCTGAAACCAAAACAGGTTTCGGTGCATCACTGCACACGAGTCCTGGGAAAAATGGTAGCTTCTTACGAAGCAAAATTCCATTCGCAGGTTCCATGCAAGAACCTTTCAGTGGGACCTCTTGGACAAGTGGTCGGGATCGCATCTTCAGATGCATCGGCTGATAACCCTGTCTCCAAGGACCAGGGTATTTCTACTGTGGTGGCTGCAGAGTGCTCATCTTCAAGAGGGCCGCAGATTCGGCATACAGGACTGGGTCCTGGTAACCACGGATGCCAGCCTTCGAGGCTGGGGGGCAGTCACACAGGGAAGAAATTTCCAAGGACTTGGGTCAAGTCAGGAGTCGTCCCTACACATAAATATTCTGGAACTGAGGGCCATTTACAATGCCCTAAGTCTGGCAAGGCCTCTGCTTCAAAACCAGCCGGTACTGATCCAATCAGACAACATCACGGCAGTCGCCCATGTAAACCGACAGGGTGGCACAAGAAGCAGGATGGCGATGGCAGAAGCCACAAGGATTCTCCGATGGGCGGAAAATCACGTCTTAGCACTGTCAGCAGTGTTTATTCCGGGAGTGGTCAACTGGGAAGCAGACTTCCTCAGCAGACACGGCCTACACCCGGGAGAGTGGGGGACTTCATCCAGAAGTCTTCCAACTGTTGGTAAACCGTTGGGAAAGGCCACAGGTGGACATGATGGCGTCCCGCCTAAACAAAAAAACTAGATATTGCGCCAGGTCAAGGGACCCTCAGGCAATAGCTGTGGACGCTCTAGTGACACCGTGGGTGTACCAGTCGGTTTATGTATTCCCTCCTCTGCCTCTCATACCAAAGGTACTGAGAATAATAAGAAAACGAGGAGTAAGAACGATACTCGTGGTTCCGGATGGGCCAAGAAGAGCTTGGTACCCAGAACTTCAAGAAATCATATCAGAGGACCCATGGCCTCTACCGCTCAGACAGGATCTGCTACAGCAGGGGCCCTGTCTGTTCCAAGACTTACCGCGGCTGCGTTTGACGGCATGGCGGTTGAATTCCGGATCCTAAAGGAAAAGGGCATTCCGGAGGAAGTCATTCCTACGCTGATAAATGCCAGGAAAGAAGTAACCGCAAACCATTATCACCGTATTTGGCGAAAATATGTTGCGTGGTGTGAGGCCAGGAAGGCCCCAACAGAGGAATTTCAGCTGGGTCGTTATCTGCACTTCCTACAGTCAGGAGTGACTATGGGCCTAAACTTGGGTTCCATTAAGGTCCAGATTTCGGCTCTGTCGATTTTCTTCCAGAAAGAACTGGCTTCACTGCCTGGAGTTCAGACATTTGTAAAGGGAGTGCTACATATTCAGCCCCCTTTTGTGCCTCCTGTGGCACCTTGGGATCTCAACGTGGTGTTGAGTTTCCTAAAATCACATTGGTTTGAGCCACTTAAAACTGTGGATTTGAAATATTTCACGTGGAAAGTGGTCATGTTATTGGCCTTGGCTTCGGCCAGGCGTGTGTCAGAATTGGTGGCTTTGTTATGTAAAAGCCCTTATCTGATTTTCCATATGGATAGGGCAGAATTGAGGACTCGTCCCCAGTTTCTCCCTAAGGTGGTATCAGCTTTTCACTTGAACCAACCTATTGTAGTGCCTGCGGCTACTAGGGACTTGGAAGATTCCAAGTTACTGGACGTAGTCAGGGCCTTAAAAAAATAAGAATTTACTTACCGATAATTCTATTTCTCGTAGTCCGTAGTGGATGCTGGGACTCCGTCAGGACCATGGGGAATAGCGGCTCCGCAGGAGACAGGGCACAAAAGTAAAAGCTTTAGGATCAGGTGGTGTGCACTGGCTCCTCCCCCTATGACCCTCCTCCAAGCCTCAGTTAGGATACTGTGCCCGGACGAGCGTACACAATAAGGAAGGATTTTGAATCCCGGGTAAGACTCATACCAGCCACACCAATCACACTGTACAACCTGTGATCTGAACCCAGTTAACAGCATGATAACAGCGGAGCCTCTGAAAAGATGGCTCACAACAATAATAACCCGATTTTTGTAACAATAACTATGTACAAGTATTGCAGACAATCCGCACTTGGGATGGGCGCCCAGCATCCACTACGGACTACGAGAAATAGAATTATCGGTAAGTAAATTCTTATTTTCTCTGACGTCCTAGTGGATGCTGGGACTCCGTCAGGACCATGGGGATTATACCAAAGCTCCCAAACGGGCGGGAGAGTGCGGATGACTCTGCAGCACCGAATGAGAGAACTCCAGGTCCTCCTCAGCCAGGGTATCAAATTTGTAGAATTTTGCAAATGTGTTTTGCTCCTGACCAAGTAGCAGCTCGGCAAAGTTGTAAAGCCGAGACCCCTCGGGCAGCCGCCCAAGATGAGCCCACCTTCCTTGTGAAATGGGCATTTACATATTTTGGCTGTGGCAGGCCTGCCACAGAATGTGCAAGCTGAATTGTACTACACATCCAACTAGCAATCGTCTGCTTAGAAGCAAGAGCACCCAGTTTGTTGGGTGCATACAGGATAACAGCAAGTCAGTTTTCCTGACTCCAGCCGTCCTGGAAACCTATATTTTCAGGGCCCTGACAACATCTAGCAACTTGGAGTCCTCCAAGTCCCTAATAGCCGCAGGTACCACAATAAACTGGTTCAGGTGAAACGCTGACACCACCTTAGGGAGAAACTGGGGACTAGTCCGCAGCTCTTCCCTGTCCGAATGGACAATCAGATATGGGCTTTTGTGAGACAAAGCCACCAATTCTGACACTCGCCTGGCCGAGGCAAGGGCCAACCGCATGGTCACTTTTCATGTGAGATATTTCCAATCCACAGATTTGAGCGGATTAAAATGTGATTTGATGAATCCCAGAACTACGTTGAGATCCCACAGTGCCACTGGAGGCACAAAAGGGGGTTGTATATGCAGTACTCCCTTGACAAACTTCTGGACTTCAGGAAGTGAAGCCAATTCTTTCTGGAAGAAAATTGACAGGACCGAAATTTGAACCTTAATGGACCCCAATTTGAGGCCCATAGACACTCCTGTTTGCAGGAAATGCAGGAATCGACCGAGTTGAAATTTCTTCGTGGGTCCTTCCTGGCCCACCCCACGCAACATATTTTCGCCACATGTGGTGATAATGTTGTGCGGTCACCTCCTTCCTGGCTTTGACCAGGGTAGGAATGACCTCTTCCGGAATGCCTTTTTCCCTTAGGATCCGGCGTTCCACCGCCATGCCGTCAAACGCAGCCGCGGTAAGTCTTGGAACAGACATGGTACTTGCTGAAGCAAGTCCCTTCTTAGCGGCAGAGGCCATGAGTCCTCTGTGAGCATTTCTTGAAGTTCCGGGTACCAAGTCCTTCTTGGCCAATCCGGAGCCACGAGTATAGTTCTTACTCCTCTACGTCTTATAATTCTCAGTACCTTGGGTATGATAAGCAGAGGAGGGAACACATACACCGACTGGTACACCCACTGTGTTACCAGAACGTCCACAGCTATTGCCTGAGGGTCTCTTGTGTTCAGGCGGGACGCCATCATGTCCACCTTTGGTCTTTCCCAACGGTTCACAATCATGTGGAAGACTTCCCGATGAAGTCCCCACTCTCCCGGGTGGAGGTCGTGTCTGCTGAGGAAGTCTGCTTCCCAGTTGTCCACTCCCGGAATGAACACTGCTGACAGTGTTATCCCATGATTTTCCGCCCAGCGAAGAATCTTTGCAGTTTCTGCCATTTCCCTCTTGCTTCTTGTGCCGCCCTGTCTGTTTACGTGGGCGACTGTCGTGATGTTGTCCCACTGGATCAATCCCGGCTGACCTTGAAGCAGAGGTCTTGCTAAGCTTAGAGCATTGTTTTATGTGGAGAGAAGTCTCCAGACTTGATCACACTCCCTGGAAATTTTTTCCCTGTGTGACTGCTCCCCAGCCTCTCCGGCTGGCATCCGTGGTCACCAGGACCCAGTCCTGAATGCCGAATCTGCGGCCCTTTAGTAGATGAGCACTCTGCAGCCACCGCAGAAGAAACACCCTTGTCCTTGGAGACAGGGTTATCCGCTGATGCATCTGAAGATGCGATCCGGACCATTTTTCCAGCAGATCCCACTGAAAAGTTCTTGCGTGAAATCTGCCGAATGGAATCGCTTCGTAAGAAGCCACCATTTTTCCCAGGACCCTTGTGCAATGATGCACTGACACTTTTCCTGGTTTTAGGAGGTTCCTGACTAGCTCGGATAACTCCCTTGCTTTCTTCTCCGGGAGAAACACCCTTTTCTGGACTGTGTCCAGAATCATCCCTAGGAACAGCAAATTGTCGTCGGAAACAGCTGCGGTTTTGGAATATTTAGAATCCACCCATGCTGTCGTAGAACTACTTGAGATAGTGCTACTCCGACCTCCAACTGTTCTCTGGACCTTGCCCTTATCAGGATATCGTCCATTTTCTTTGAAGAAGAATCATCATTTCGGCCATTACCTTGGTAAAGACCCGGAGTGCCGTGGACAATCCAACCGGCATCGTCTGAAACTGATAGTGACAGTTCTGTACCACGAACCTGAGGTACCCTTAGTGAGAAGGGCAAATTGGGACATGAAGGAAGCATCCCTGATGTCCCGGGACACCATATAGTCCCCTTCTTCCTGGTTCGCTATCACTGCTCTGAGTGACTCCATCTTGATTTGAACCTTTGTATGTAAGTGTTCAAATATTTCAGATTTAGAATAGGTCTCACCGAGCCGTCTGGCTTCAGTACCACAATATAGTGTGGAATAATACCCCTTTCCTTGTTGTAGGAGGAGTACTTTGATTATCACCTGCTGGGAATACAGCTTGTGAATTGTTTCCAATACTGCCTTCCTGTCGGAGGGAGACGTTGGTAAAGCAGACTTCAGGAACCTGCGAGGGGGAGACGTCTCGAATTTCCAATCTTTACCCCTGGGATACTACTTGTAGGATCCAGGGGTCCTGTACGGCCCCAGCGTCATGCTGAGGACTTGGCAGAAGCGGTGGAAGGCTTCTGTTCCTGGGAATGGGTCGCCTGCTGCAGTCTTCTTCCCTTTCCTCTATCCCTGGGCAGATATGACTGGCCTTTTGCCCGCTTGCCCTTATGGGAACGAAAGGACTGAGGCTGAAAAGACGGTGTCTTTTTCTGCTGAGATGTGACTTAGGGTAAAAAAGGTGGATTTTCCAGCTGTTGCCGTGGCCACCAGGTCCGATGGACTGACCCCAAATAACTCCTCCCCTTTATACGGCAATACTTCCATGTGCCGTTTGGAATCTGCATCACCTGACCACTGTCGTGTCCATAAATATCTTTTGGCAGATATGGACATCGCACTTACTCTTGATGCCAGAGTGCAAATATCTCTCTGTGCTCTATAGTCAATAAAATACTGTCCCTGTCAAGGGTATCAATATTTTCAGTCAGGGAATCCGACCAAGCCACCCCAGCGCTGCACATCCAGGCTGAGGCGATAGCTGGTCGCAGTATAACACCAGTATGTGTGTATATACTTTTTAGGATATTTTCCAGCCTCCTATCAGCTGGCTCCTTGAGGGCGGCCGTATCTGGAGACGGTAACGCCACTTGTTTTGATAAGCGTGTGAGCGCCTTATCCACCCTAAGGGGTGTTTCCCAACGCGCCCTAACTTCTGGCGGGAAAGGGTATACCGCCAATAATTTTCTATCGGGGGAAACCCACGCATCATCACACACTTCATTTAATTTATCTGATTCAGGAAAAACTACATGTAGTTTTTTCACACCCACATAATACCCTTTTTTGTGGTACTTGTAGTATCAGAAATATGTAACACCTCCTTCATTGCCCTTAACATGTAACGTGTGGCCCTAAAGGAAAATACGTTTGTTTCTTCACAGTCGACACTGGAGTCAGTGTCCGTGTCTGTGTCTGTGTCTATGTCGACCGACTGAGGTAAATGGGCGTTTTAAAGCCCCTGACGGTGTTCTAGACGCCTGGACAGGTACTAATTTGTTTGCCGGCCGTCTCATGTCGTCAACCGACCTTGAAGCGTGTTGACATTATCACGTAATTCCTTAAATAAGCCATCCGTTCCGGTGTCGACTCCCTAGAGAGTGACATCCCCATTACAGGAAATTGCTCCGCCTCCTCACCAACATCGTCCTCATACATGTCGACACACACGTACCGACACACAGCACACACACAGGGAATGCTCTGATAGAGGACAGGACCCCACTAGCCCTTTGGGGAGACAGAGGGAGAGTTTGCCAGCACACACCAAAACGCTATAATTATACAGGGACAACCTTTATATAAGTGTTTTCCCTTATAGCATCTTAATATATAATCATATCGCCAAATAAGTGCCCCCCCTCTCTGTTTTAACCCTGTTTCTGTAGTGCAGTGCAGGGGAGAGCCTGGGAGTCTTCCCACCAGCAGTTCTGTGAGGGAAAATGGCGCTGTGTGCTGAGGAGATAGGCCCCGCCCCCTATTCCGGCGGGCTCTTCTCCCGGTTTTTCTGAGACCTGGCAGGGGTGAAATACATCCATATAGCCTCAGGGACTATGTGTGATGTATTCTTTTTAGCCAGAAAAGGTATTAACATTGCTGCCCAGGGCGCCCCCCCCCAACGCCCTGCACCCTCAGTGACCGTTGGTGTGAAGTGTGCTGAGAGCAATGGCGCACAGCTGCAGTGCTGTGCGCTACCTCATGAAGACTGAAAAGCCTTCAGCCGCCGGTTTCTGGACCTCTTCTTACTTCGGCATCTGCAAGGGGGTCGGCGGCGCGGCTCCGGTGACCCATCCAGGCTGTACCTGTGATCGTCCCTCTGGAGCTAGTGTCCAGTAGCCTAAGAAGCAAATCCATCCTGCACGCAGGTGAGTTCACTTCTTCTCCCCTAGGTCCCTCGTTGCAGTGAGCCTGTTGCCAGCAGGACTCACTGAAAATAAGAAACCTATCAAAACTTTTACTCTAAGCAGCTCTTTATGAGAGCCACCTAGATTGCACCCTGCTCGGACGGGCACAAAAACCTAACTGAGGCTTGGAGGAGGGTCATAGGGGGAGGAGCCAGTGCACACCACCTGATCCTAAAGCTTTTACTTTTGTGCCCTGTCTCCTGCGGAGCCGCTATTCCCCATGGTCCTGACGGAGTCCCAGCATCCACTAGGACGTCAGAGAAATTATATTTCCAGGATGGCTGGAGTCAGGAAAACTGACTCGCTTTTTATCCTGTAGGCACCCAACAAAATAGGTGCTCCTGCTTCTAAGCAGACTATTGCTCGCTGAATTTGTAGCACAATTCAGCTGGAGCATTCTGCGGCTGGATTGCCGCATCCTAAATCAGTAAAAGCCCATTCCACGAGGAAAGTGGGCTCATCTCGGGCGGCTGCCCGAGGGGTCTCGGCTTTACAACTTTGCCGAGCTGCAACTTGGTCAGGGGCAAACACGTTTGCAAAATTCTACAATTTTGATACCCTGGCTGAGGAGGACCTTGAGTTCTCTCATTCGGTGCTGCAGAGTCATCCGCACTCTCCCGCCCGTTTGGGAGCTTTGCAATAATCCCCATGGTCCTTACGGAGTTCCCAGCATCCACTAGGACGTCAGAGAAAATAAAATTTTACTCACCGGTAAATCTATTTCTCGTAGTCCGTAGTGGATGCTGGGCGCCCATCCCAAGTGCGGATTGTCTGCAATACTTGTATATAGTTATTGCCTAACTAAGGGTTATTGTTGAGCCATCTGTTGAGAGGCTCAGTTATATTTCATACTGTTAACTGGGTATAGTATCACGAGTTATACGGTGTGATTGGTGTGGCTGGTATGAGTCTTACCCGGGATTCAAAATCCTTCCTTATTGTGTCAGCTCTTCCGGGCACAGTATCCTAACTGAGGTCTGGAGGAGGGTCATAGTGGGAGGAGCCAGTGCACACCAGATAGTACCTAATCTTTCTTTTAGAGTGCCCAGTCTCCTGCGGAGCCCGTCTATTCCCCATGGTCCTTACGGAGTTCCCAGCATCCACTACGGACTACGAGAAATAGATTTAACGGTGAGTAAAATCTTATTTTCTTACTGCTTATTATTCCTATTACATCTGAATGTATGTAGACTAAATATTAAACAATTCAAAGTACACTTAGAGATAGGTGAAATTGAAAATAAGAATGTTGGTTGTGGTTTTCTCCTGTCCTATAGGACTGTTAGGGAATGGTTCGCCCTCCCACCCTCCCAATATCTCTGGTGTTTGTGTTTGTTTGTGTGTGTGTGTGTGTGTGTGTGTGTGTGTGTGTGTGTATATACTGCATACTTGCCTACTTTTGAAAACTAGTTTCAGGGAGATTGTAGGTGTAAGCAGAATGCTTCGTGTCATGCTCGACCCAAAGGGTGTGTTTAACTCCACCTATGGGTGTGTCTATTGCCACAATGGGGCGTATCCTTCATTGTTAGGCGCTCACTCCAGTGACTATATGGCATATCTCCCAACTTTTGTCACTCTGAAAGAGTGAAATATATGCGCGCGCCCGTAATAGGGTGTGGCCTATTAAAAGGGGCGTGTCTTTGCGGGAGGGCCCGTGAATGTGATCCACACCCCGTTTTTGTCACTGCGGGGGCATGCCCAGCGCTCTGTGAGCTGCTGGCATGCCCCCTCTCCTATCTCCAGTGAATAGACGCTGTGCGACGGAGACGAGCGCCCAGCCAAAGGCGCGGCCGCCTTAACATATTGCTGAACTAGTTACTCCTGCAGTCCCTATGTGGATATAAGTACTGGAAGGTGGTCTGTAAAATCCTGCACACCGGAGCCACTGGAGAATCTGTGCGACGGAGACGAGCACCCAGCCAAGGGCGCGGCCACCAATTACATATTGCCGAATCAGCTACTCCTGTAGTCATCCCTAGTGCAGTGAAGTCGGGGAGTGCACAAAGTAGTGGACCGGCACGCCAGCCGATAGCCTCCGACGGGGACGCCGTCCGTACCATCAATTGGAACTGGACCTGCCTCTCCAAAGCAGGAGAGCTATTCATTCGGTAAGCGTATCCAAGTTTCAAGAATATTATCCCAAAGATTGGCGCATATCAATATTGCTATCCTCTGGAATTGTTTGGAACTGTCATTTAAAATGTAATATTCATTAGTCACAGAAGACCGCAGAATTATCCCAACGCATGTTGTGGAGAATTGTATTGGTGTGGATACATTCAGTTTAAATAATTGCAACATAGTATGCTGATATTGCAAGTGTATCCACCCGGTACAGCTGAAATTGTTACATGAAGTGCTATTATTGTCTTGTATGATCTGTGAAAGAGAGTGTTAAGTAAAAGAAATATTGAGTATATGTGGTTTTAAATGTGATTTTATGGTTGATCTTAATTGTTTAATAAATACTCTTTGTTATTGGACAGCGCTTTCATAATTTATTCACTATCACTATAACTCTGACCCTATCCCTATAACACTGACACTATACTATACTATAACGCTGACCCTATCCCAATAACGCTGACCCTATCCCTATAATGCTGACCCTATCCCTATAACGCTGACGCTATACTATATTATAACGCTGACCCTTTCCCTGTAACGCTGACCTTATCCCTATATCGCTGACCCTATCCCTATAACACTGACACTATACTATACTATAACGCTGACCCTATCCCAATAACGCTGACCCTATCCCAATAACGCTGACCCTATCCCTATAATGCTGACCCTATCCCTATAACGCTGACACTATACTATACTATAACGCTGACCCTTTCCCTGTAACGCCGACCCTTTCCCTGTAACGCCGACCCTATCCCTGTAACGCTGACCTTATCCCTATATCGCTGACCCTATCCCTATAACGCTGACACTATACTATACTATAATGCTGACCCTGGCCCTATAACGCTGTCCCTATCCCTGTAACACTGACCCTGTCCCTGTAACTCTGACCCTATAATGCTGACCCTGGCCCTATAACACTGACACTATACTATACTATAACGCTGACCCTATCCCTATAATGCTGACACTATACTATACTATAACGCTGACCCTTTCCCTGTAACGCCGACACTATCCCTGTAACGCTGACCTTATCCCTATATCGCTGACCCTATCCCTATAATACTGACACTATACTATACTATAACGCTGACCCTATCCCAATAACGCTGACCCTATCCCTATAATGCTGACCCTATCCCTATAACGCTGACACTTTACTATACTATAACGCTGACCCTATCCCTGTAACGCCGACCCTATCCCTGTAACGCTGACCTTATCCCTATATCGCTGACCCTATCCCTATAACGCTGACACTATACTATACTATAATGCTGACCCTGGCCCTATAACGCTGTCCCTATCCCTGTAACACTGACCCTGTCCCTGTAACTCTGACCCTATAATGCTGACCCTGGCCCTATAACACTGACACTATACTATAACGCTGACCCTATCCCAATAACGCTGACCCTATCCCTATAATGCTGACCCTATCCCTATAACGCTGACACTATACTATACCATAACGCTGACCCTTTCCCTGTAACGCCGACCCTATCCCTGTAACGCTGACCTTATCCCTATATCGCTGACCCTATCCCTATAACACTGACACTATACTATACTATAACGCTGACCCTATCCCTATATCGCTGACCCTATCCCTATAACGCTGACACTATACTATACTATAATGCTGACCCTGGCCCTATAACGCTGTCCCTATCCCTGTAACACTGACCCTGTCCCTGTAACTCTGACCCTATAATGCTGACCCTATAACGCTGTCCCTGACCCTATAACACTGACCCTATACTATAACTCTGGCCCTATAATGCTGACTCTGGCCCTATAACGCTGACTCTGGCCCTATAACGCTGACTCTGGCCCTATAACGCTGACTCTGGCCCTATAACGCTGACTCTGGCCCTGGCTCTATAACGCTGACTCTGGCCCTATAACGCTGACTCTGGCCCTATAACGCTGACTCTGGCCCTATAACGCTGACTCTGGCCCTATAACGCTGACTCTGGCCCTATAACTGACCCTATACTATAACTCTGACCCTGTAACGCTGACTCTGGCCCTGTAACGCTGACTCTGGCCCTGTAACGCTGACTCTGGCCCTGTAACGCTGACTCTGGCCCTGTAACGCTGACTCTGGCCCTGTAACGCTGACCCTATCCCTGTAACGCTGACCCTATACTATAACACTGACCGTCCCCCTGTAACTCTGACCCAGTTCCTATAACTCTGACCCTGGCCCTATAACACTGACCCTCCCCTTGTAACTCTGACCCAGTCCCTATAACTCTGACCCTATACTACAATGCTGACACTATCCCTGTAACACTGTCCCTGTTCCTATAATACTGTCAGCGCTCCCCCTAGGATGAGTGATAGTCAGCTTGGGCAGCAATAACATGTAATCACTCAGCACCCATCACTCAGCACCCACTTTGTTAATTTTCTTCAGCCCTGCCCTGCTCTCCCCACCCCAGCCACATGGACCCCATCCAAGACGCAGGCTGGCTTTTTTGGATACCTTACATTCTGTGCTGCTGCCGCCACTGGTGATGAGGTCTCTGCAGCCGCCAATGATGGAGTCTCCGCTGCCGCCGCTGCTGAGGTCTCCGCTGCCTTCACTGCTGGGGACTCTGCTGCTGCTGCCGCCGCGCACACAGCCTCCCTGCCAGCTGCGCACGATAACCCTGCGGTGGCCAGCAATAAAGCAATATCCAGGCCTGGCCCACGGTACTTCCCAACTTGCGCATGCGCAGTCCGCATAGTCTCAATAAAATAGTTAAAAACATGGGAGAACCGGGCAGATTTGCGGAGCAGTGGCAGGTTGAGGTCAAAACCGGGAGCCTCCCGCTGAATGCGGGAGGGTAGGCAAGCCTGAGTAGCACTCTACGCTATACACAGCCCCTCCATCTTACACCCAGCAGCACAGTACACTACATTTTACACAGCCCCCTCCCCCCCATATTACACCCAGTAGCACTATACACAGCCCCCCATATTACACCCAGCAGCACATTACACTACATTTTACACCCCCCTCTCCCTCCCCATATTACACCCAGTAGAACTATACACAGCCCCCATATTACACCCAGCAACACATTACACTACATTTTACACAGCCCCCCTCCCCCCCCATATTACACCCAGTAGCACTATACACAGCCCCCATATTACATCCAGCAGCACATTACACTACATTTTACACAGCCCCCTCCCTCCCATATTACACCCAGCAGCACATTACACTACATTTTACACAGCCCCCTCCCCCCCATATTACACCCAGTAGCACTATACACAGCCCCCATATTACATCCAGCAGCACATTACACTACATTTTACACAGCCCCCTCCCTCCCCATATTACACCCAGTAGCACTATACACAGTCCCCCATATTACACCCAGCAGCACATTACACTACATTTTACACAGCCCCCTCCCTCCCCATATTACACCCAGTAGAACTATACACAGCCCCCATATTACACCCAGCAACACATTACACTACATTTTACACAGCCCCCTCCCTCCCCATATTACACCCAGTAGCACTATACACAGCCCTCCATATTACACCCAGCAGCACATTACACTACATTTTACACCCCCCCCTCCCTCCCCATATTACACCCAGTAGAACTATACACAGCCCCCATATTACACCCAGCAACACATTACACTACATTTTACACAGCCCCCCTCCCCCCCATATTACACCCAGTAGCACTATACACAGCCCCCCATATTACACCCAGCAGCACATTACACTACATTTTACCCCCCCCCCCCATATTACACCCAGTAGCACTATACACAGCCCCCCATATTACACCCAGCAGCACATTACACTACATTTTACACCCCCCCTCCCTCCCTCCCCATATTACACCCAGTAGCACTATACACAGCCCCCATATTACACCCAGCAGCACATTACACTACATTTTACACAGCCCCATCCCCCCCATATTACACCCAGTAGCACTATACACAGCCCCCATATTACATCCAGCAGCACATTACACTACATTTTACACAGCCCCCTCCCTCCCCATATTACACCCAGTAGCACTATACACAGTCCCCCATATTACACCCAGCAGCACATTACACTACATTTTACACCCCCCTCTCCCTCCCCATATTACACCCAGTAGAACTATACACAGTCTCCCATATTACATCCAGCAGCACATTACACTACATTTTACACAGCCCCCTCCCTCCCCATATTACACCCAGCAGCACATTACACTACATTTTACACAGCCCCCTCCCCCCATATTACACCCAGTAGCACTATACACAGCCCCCATATTACACCCAGCAGCACATTACACTACATTTTACACAGCCCCCTCCCCCCCATATTACACCCAGTAGCATTATACACAGCCCCCATATTACACCCAGCAACACATTACACTACATTTTACACAGCCCCCTCCCTCCCCATATTACACCCAGTAGCACTATACACAGTCTCCCATATTACACCCAGCAGCACATTACACTACATTTTACACAGCCCCCTCCCTCCCCATATTACACCCAGCAGCACATTACACTACATTTTACACAGCCCCCTCCCCCCATATTACACCCAGTAGCACTATACACAGTCCCCCATATTACACCCAGCAGCACATTACACTACATTTTACACAGCCCCCTCCCCATATTACACCCAGCAGCACATTACACTACATTTTACACAGCCCCCTCCCCCCATATTACACCCAGCAGCACATTACACTACATTTTACACAGCCCCCTCCCCCCCCATATTATACCCAGTAGCACTATACACAGCCCCCCATATTACACCCAGCAGCACATTACACTACATTTTACACAGCCCCCTCCCTCCCCATATCACACCCAGTAGCACTATACACAGCCCCCCCCCCATATTACACCCAGAAGCACATTACACTACATTTTACACCCCCCCTCCCTCCCCATATTACACCCAGTAGCACTATACACAGCCCCCATATTACACCCAGCAGCACATTACACTACATTTTACACTGCCCCCTCCCTCCCCATATTACACCCAGTAGCACTATACACAGCCCCCCATATTACACCCAGCAGCACATTACACTACATTTTACACCCCCCCTCCCTCCCCATATTACACCCAGTAGCACTATACACAGCCCCCCATATTACACCCAGCAGCACATTACACTACATTTTACACAGCCCCCTCCCCCCCATATTACACCCAGTAGCACTATACACAGCCCCCATATTACATCCAGCAGCACATTACACTACATTTTACACAGCCCCCTCCCTCCCATATTACACCCAGCAGCACATTACACTACATTTTACACAGCCCCTCCCTCCCCATATTACACCCAGTAGCACTATACACAGCCCCCCATATTACACCCAGCAGCACATTACACTACATTTTACACAGCCCCCTCCCTCCCCATATTGCACCCAGCAGCACATTACACTACATTTTACACAGCCCCCTCCCTCCCCATATTACACCCAGTAGCACTATACACAGCCCCCCATATTACACCCAGCAGCACATTACACTACATTTTACACAGCCCCCTCCCCCCCATATTACACCCAGTAGCACTATACACAGCCCCCATATTACATCCAGCAGCACATTACACTACTTTTTACACAGCCCCCTCCCTCCCATATTACACCCAGCAGCACATTACACTACATTTTACACAGCCCCCTCCCTCCCCATGTTACACCCAGTAGCACTATACACAGTCCCCCATATTACACCCAGCAGCACATCACACTACATTTTACACAGCCCCCTCCCGCCCCATATTATACCCAGTAGCACTATACACAGCCCCCAATATTACACCCAGCAGCACATTACACTACATTTTACACAGCCCCCTCCCCCCATATTACACACAGTAGCACTATACACAGCCCCCCCCCATATTACACCCAGCAGCACATTACACTACATTTTACACCCCCCCCTCCCTCCCCATATTACACCCAGTAGCACTATACACAGCCCCCCATATTACACCCAGCAGCACATTACACTACATTTTACACAGCCCCCTCCCCCCCATATTACACCCAGTAGCACTATACACAGCCCCCATATTACATCCAGCAGCACATTACACTACATTTTACACAGCCCCCTCCCCCCCATATTACACCCAGTAGCACATTACACTACATTTTACACAGCCCCCTCCCCCCCATATTACACCCAGTAGCACTATACACAGCCCCCCCATATTACACCCAGCAGCACATTACACTACATTTTACACCCCCCCCCCTCCCTCCCTATATTACACCCAGTAGCACTATACACAGCCCCCCCCCATATTACACCCAGCAGCACATTACACTACATTTTACACCCCCCCTCCCGCCCCATATTATACCCAGTAGCACTATACACAGCCCCCAATAATACACCCAGCAGCACATTACACTACATTTTACACCCCCCCCTCCCTCCCCATATTACACCCAGTAGCACTATACACAGCCCCCCCCCCATATTACACCCAGCAGCACATTACACTACACTACATTTTACACAGCCCCCTCCCCCCCATATTACACCCAGTAGCACTCTATACGATACACAGCCCCCCACCTCCCATATAACCCCCAGTACAGACAGCACCCACCTGGCTTTTGTTGCTGCCTCCTGTGAAGAGCAGGGATCCGGCCCATAGACAGTGAGGTGGGAGGAGGCAGATCAGGGCAGGCACATGTAGGAACCAGGAAGAGGAAAGCTGGCCTGTTACATGCAGTGGGTGAGCGTGATGGGCGGGGCCAGCCACAGCGATGCAGAGCCCTGGCTGCCAGGCTACAGTATGAGCTTTGGTGAATAGGAAGCTGCTCTGCTCTCATAATCTCATTAGTTCCCCGACACTGCTGCCGCTCAGACTGACCGGCTCCATACTGCACAAGACGGCCACCGCTACCCACAACCCTGCGGTGCGGTGGCCGGCCATGACCTTTCCCTTGCAGCCCACCCCGCATTGCCGGACTCGCGCATGCGCAGTCCGGATTTTCAGGTAGGAGCTCTTAAAAACCGGGAGGGCTGGCAATGTGTGCGGGGCAGCGGGAGGCTCATTGAAATATCTGGAGCTTCCCGCTGAATGCGGGAGGGTAGGCAAGCCTGATTTACTGCATTGGTTCAGCTTACTCAGAAGAAGACCACAAGCAACAAGAATGTGGAATAATACCAGGGGGAACCCCTTATAAATATAATAGGCTTTTTCTCTAACGTCCTAGTGGATGCTGGGAACTCCGTAAGGACCATGGGGAATAGCGGGCTCCGAAGGAGGCTGGGCACTCTAGAAAGATCTTAGACTACCTGGTGTGCACTGGCTCCTCCCACTATGACCCTCCTCCAAGCCTCAGTTAGATTTCGTGCCCGGCCGAGGTTGGATGCACACTAGGGGCTCTCCTGAGCTCTTAGAAAGTTATAGTCTTAGAATTTGTTATTTTCAGTGAGACCTGCTGGCAACAGGCTCACTGCAGCGAGGGACTAAGGGGAGAAGAAGCGAACTCGCCTGCTTGCAGCCGGATTGGGCTTCTTAGGCTCCTGGACACCATTAGCTCCAGAGGGATCGACCGCAGGCCCAGCCTTGATGTTCGGTCCCGGAGCCGCGCCGCCGTCCCCCTTACAGAGCCAGAAGCAAGAAGATGGTCCGGAAAATCGGCGGCATGAAGACTCTGTCTTCACCAAGGTAGCGCACAGCACTGCAGCTGTGCGCCATTGCTCCTCTCACACACTTCACACTCCGGTCACTGAGGGTGCAGGGCGCTGGGGGGGGCGCCCTGAGGCAGCAATAAAAACACCTTGGCTGGCTAAAATACCTCAATATATGGCCCCAGGGGCTATATATGAGGTAAATACCCCTGCCAGAATTCCATAAAAAACGGGAGAATAGGCCGCGAAAAAGGGGCGGAGCCTATCTCCTCAGCACACTGGCGCAATTTTTCCCTCACAGCTCGGCTGGAGGGAAGCTCCCTGGCTCTTCCCTGCAATTCTACAGTACAGTAAGAGGGAAAAGAGAGGGGGGGCATTAAAATTGGCACTGTATACAGTATATTATATAAAAGCTATTAGGGACATAACTCAGTTAGTCCCTGTATATATATAGCGCTCTGGTGTGTGCTGGCATACTCTTACTCTGTCCCCCCAAAGGGCTTTTGTGGGTCCTGTCCTCGTTTAGAGCATTCCCTGTGTGTCTGCGGTGTGTCGGTACGGCTGTGTCGACATGTTGAATGAGGAGGCTTATATGGTGACAGAACAGAGGCCGATATATGTGATGTCGCCCCCTGTGGGGCCGACACCAGAGTGGATGGATAGGTGAAAGGTATTAACCGACAGTGTCAACTCCTTACATAAAAGGGTGGATGACGTAACAGCTGTGGGACAGCCGGCTTCGCAGCCCGCGCTTACCCAGGCGTCTCAAAGGCCATCAGGGGCTCAAAAACGCCCGCGCTCTCAGCAGACACAGATGTCGACACGGAGTCTGACTCCAGTGTCGACAAGGTGGAGACATATACACAATCCACTAGGAACATCCGTGACGTGATCCCGGCAATAAAAAATGTGTTATACATTTCTGACTTTAACCCAAGCACCTCTAAAAATGGGTTTTAGGTTTGGGGAGAAAAAACAGGCAGTGTTTTGTTCCCCCATCAGATGAATAAATGAAGTGTGTGAAAGCGTGGGTTCCCCCGTTAAGAAACTGGTAATTTATAAAAAGTTACTGATGGCGTACCCTTTCCCGCCAGGTGGATAAGTTACGCTGGGAGATATCCCCTAGGGTGGATAAGGCGCTCACACGTTTGTCAAAAAAGGTGGCACTGCCGTCTTAGGATACGGCCACTTTAATAGGTACCTGTTGATAAAAAACAGGAGGCTATCCTGAAGTCTGTATTTACACACTCAGGTACTAGACTGAGACCTGCAGATAGTGCTGCTGCAGCGTGGTCGGTGACCCTGTCAAACAGGGATACTAGTTGGAAAACATAAAAACATATTAAAGACGTCGTCTTATATATGGGGGATGCACAGAGGGATATTTTGCCGGCTGGCATCCAAAATAAATGTAATGTCCATTCTGTCAGGAGGGTATTAGAGACCTGTCACTGGACAGGTGATGCTGACTTAAAAAGCGCATAGAGAGCCTTATAAGGGTGAGGAATTATTTGGGGATGGTCTCTGGGACCTCGTATCCACAGCAACTGCTGGGAAGAAATAATTTTACCTCAGGTTTCCTCACAGACAAAGGTACAATCCTTTCGGCTTCAGAAAAGCAAGCGGGTCAAATGGCGCTTCCTTTCTGTACAGAGACAAGGGTAGAGGGAAAAAAGCTGCACCAGTCAGCCTGTTCCCAGAATCAAGATTCTTCCCCCGCCTCCTGTGAGGCCACACCATGACGCGGGTGCTCCACAGGTGTAGCCAGGTACGGTGGGGGGCCGTCTCAAAAAATTTCAGAAATTAGTGGGCTCGCTCACAGGTGGATCCCTGTTTCTTTCAAGTAGTATTTCAGGGGTACAAGCTGGAATTCGAGATGTCTCCCCCCAGCCGTTTCCTAAAATATGCCTTGCTGACAACTCCCTCAGGCAGGGAGGCTGTGCTAGAGGCAATTAATAAGCGGTATTCCCAGCAGGTAATACTCAAGGTGCCCCTACTTCAACAAGGACGGGGTTACTATTCCACACGGGTTGGGGTACCGAAACCGCATGGTTCGGTGTGACCCATTTTATATTTAAAATCCTTGAACACAAAAATTCAAGTTCAAGATGGAATCGCTCAGGGAGGTTATTCCAAGCCTGGACGAGGGGGATTACATGGTATCCTGGGACATCAAGGATGCTTACCTGCATGTCCCCATTTACCATCCTCGCCAGGAGTACCTCAGATTTGTGGTACAGGATTACCATTACCAAGTCCAGACACTGCCGTTTGGACTGTACATGGCACCGAGGGTGTTTTATCAAGGTAATGGCCGAAATGTTGATACTCCTTCAAAAAAAGGGAGTTGTAATTATCCCGTACTTGGACAATCTCGTTATAAGGGCGAGGTCCAAGGAGCAGTTGGTAGTCGGGGTAGCACTATTTTTGGAAAGTGCTACAACAGCATGGTTGGATTCTAAACAGTCCAAAGTCACAGCTGGTTCCTATGACACGTCTACTGTTCCTGGGGATGGTTCTGGACATAAACCAGAAATAGTGTTTCTCCCGGAGGAGAAAGCCAAGGAGTTGTCATCTCTAGTCAGAGACCTCCTGAAGCCAAAATAGGTAGCGGTGCATCATTGCACGCGAGTCCTGGGAAAAATGGTAGCTTCCTACGAAGCAATCCCATTAGGCAGGTTCCATACAAGAACTTTTCAGAGGGACCTGTTGGACAAGTGGTCCGGATCGCATCTTCCGATGCATAGGCTGATAACCCTGTCTCCAAGGACCAGGGTATCTCTACTGTGGTGGCTGCAGAGTGCCCATCTTCAAGAGGGCCGCAGGTTCGGCATACAGGACTAGGTCCTAGTGACCATGGATTCCAGCCTTTGAGGCTGGGAGGCAGTCACACAGGGAAGAAATTTCCAGGGACTTTGGTCAAGTCAGGTTATTTCCCTACACATAAATATTCTGGACCTGAGGGCCATTTACAATGCCCTGAGGCCGGCAAGGCCTCTGCTTCAAAACCAGCCGGTACTGATCCAATCAGACAACATCACGGCAGTCGCCCATGTAAACCAACAGGGCGGCACAAGAAGCAGGATGGCGATGGCAGAAGCCACAAGGATTCTCCGATAGGCGGAAAATCATGTGTTAGCACTGTCAGCAGTGTTCATTCCCGGAGTGGACAACTGGGAAGCAGATCTTCTCAACAGACACGACCTCCACCCGGGAGAATGGGGACTTCCTCCAGAAGTCTTCCAATAGGATTGTACACCATTGGGAAAGGCCACAGGTGGACATGATGGCGTCCCGCCTCAACAAAAAGCTATAAAAGATATTGCACCGGGTCAAGGGACCCTCAGGCGATAGCTATGGACGCTCTGGTAACACCGTGGGTGTACCAGTCGGTTTATGTGTTCTCCCCTCTGCCTCTCATACCAAAGGTACTGAGAATAATAAGAAGGCGAGGAGTAAGAACGATACTCGTGGATGGCCAAGAAGAGCTTGGTACCCAGAACTTCAAGAATTTATATCAGAGGACCCATGGCCTCTGCCACTCAGACAGGACCTGCGGCAGCAGGGGCCCTGTCTGTTCCAAGACTTACCGCGGCTGCGTTTGTCGGCATGGCGGTTGAACGCCGGATCCTGAAGGAAAAGGGCATTCCGGAGGAAGTCATTCCTACGCTTACTAAAGCCAGGAAAGAGGTTACAGCAACTCATTATCACCGCATATGGCGAAAATATGTTGCATGGTGTGAGGCCGAAAGGGCCCCAACAGAGGAATTTCAACTAGGTCGATTTCTGCATTTCCTGCAAGCAGGAGTGACTATGGGCCTTAAATTGGGTTCCATTAAGGTACAGATCTCGGCTCTGTCGATTTTCTTTCAAAAAGAACTAGCTTCAGTACCTGAAGTTCAGACATTTATAAAAGGAGTGCTGCAGAGTCAGCCCCCGTTTGTGCCTCCTGTGGCACCTTGGGATCTCAACGTGGTGTTGAGTTTCTTAAAATCACATTGGTTTGAACCACTAAAAACCGTGGATCTGAAATATCTCACGTGGAAGGTGGTTATGTTATTGGCCTTGGCTTCTGCCAGGCGAGTATCAAAGTTGGCGGCTTTGTCTTGTAAAAGCCCTTATTTGATTTTCCATGTGGATAGGGCAGAATTGAGGACTCGTCCCCAGTTTCTCCCAAAGGTGGTGTCAGCGTTTCACCTGAACCAGCCTATTGTGGTGCCTAGGCTACTAGGGACTTGGAGGACTCCAAGTTGCTAGACGTTGTCAGGACACTGAAAATATATGTTTCCAGAACGGCTAGAGTCAGAAAATCTGACTCGCTGTTTATCCTATATGCACCTAACAAGCTGGGTGCTCCTGCTTCTAAGCAGACTATTGCTCGTTGGATTTGTAGTACAATTCAGCTTGCACATACTGTGGCAGGCCTGCCACAGCCAAAATCTGTCAATGCCCATTCCACAAGGAAGGTGGGCTCATCTTGGGCGGCTGCCCGAGAGGTCTCGGCTTTACAAATTTGCCGAGCAGCTACTTGGTCAGGGGCAAACACGTTTGCAAAAATTCTACAAATTTGATACCCTGGCTGAGGAGGACCTGGAGTTCTCTCATTCAGTGCTGCAGAGTCATCCGCACTCTCCCGCCCGTTTGGGAGCTTTGGTATAATCCCCATGGTCCTTACGGAGTTCCCAGCATCCACTAGGACGTTAGAGAAAATAAGAATTTACTCACCGGTAATTCTATTTCTCGTAGTCCGTAGTGGATGCTGGGCGCCCATCCCAAGTGCGGTTTATCTGCAATACTTGTACATAGTTATGGTTAACTAAATCGGGTTATTGTTGAGCCATCTGTTGAGAGGCTCTATTGTTTCATACTGTTAACTGTGTTTCATATCACGAGTTGTACGGTGTGATTGGTGTGGCTGGTATGAGTCTTACCCGGGATTCAAAATCCTTCCTTATTGTGTACGCTCGTCCGGGCACGGTACCTAACTGAGGCTTGGAGGAGGGTCATAGTGGGAGGAGCCAGTGCACACCAGGTAGTCTAAGATCTTTCTAGAGTGCCCAGCCTCCTTCGGAGCCCGCTATTCCCCATGGTCCTTACGGAGTTCCCAGCATCCACTACGGACTACGAGAAATAGAATTACCGGTGAGTAAATTCTTATTTTTTTAAGAAGTCACGCCGTTATCCCTGTAGTCACAGCATAATGAAAAAGAGTTGTTGTTTTTTGTTGTTGTTGTTGTTTTTTTTAAACTATTTGGTTTAAATCAGCCAAACCTGGTTTAAAGGTAAAACTAATCTGGTTAATGACTATCTTGTCAGAAGTGCTGTGGCTTCTGCAACTCGCAGGTTATTACATTTGGCCCTACAGTACATATCCAAACAATGCTTTAGAACCAATGCCAGAACAACTGCTGTTCCTGTTTTTAAGGAAAATAAAGTTCAGGGCAATGCGAGTTCTTTTTTCTCTTACGTCCTAGAGGATGCTGGGGTCCACATTAGTACCATGGGGGATAGACGGGTCCACCAGGAGCCATTGGCGCTTTAAGAGTTTAAGAGTGTGGGCTGGCTCCTCAACTCTATGCCCCTCCTACCAGACTCCGTTTAGAAAATGTGCCCGGAGGAGCCGGTCACAGCTAGTGGAGCTCTCCAGAGTTTCCCTAGAAAAGTTTTATTTAGAGTTTATTATTTTACAGGGAGGCTGCTGGCAACAGCCTCCCTGCAATGGGGGACTAAGGGGGGGAGTAGTGCCCGCCCTGGAGGGTCCTAGCAAGCGGGGGGTCGGTGTGAAGGTGGCGGCAGCAGGGTAGGAGCGCAAAATTAACTGCGCTCCGGGAGGCTCAGCGTTACATGGTGTGGCGCTGTGAGGGGCACCCTGAGCCAGCGCTACACCCTACACTGGTCCCAAAGCCTGTCGAGGGCCTCGGATCTCAGCCAGCACTCAATCCTCAGGCCAGTATAATCCGTGGAAGAGCGGGAAGACAGCGCCATTTTGGGTGCAGGGCTTCTCCTCAGAGCGGACCCAGCAGCGTTCAGCGCCATTTTCCTGCCTGCACAGTGCTGATTAGGAGAAACAGGTCCCTCCACAGCAACTCCAGCTATCCGTAGACGGTACCAGGGGGTTGTAGAAGGGAGAGGGGGGAGGCTGCAATACGACTGTGTATCCTATTAAGGTGCACAGTCAGCGCTGACAAGGGGTCTCCCTTTTGGTTAGAAGCACTGTGTATGGGTTGGCTCCAATCTCTGTCTCTCTCTTGCCATTCTTAGGGGGAAAACTCCGTATGCCCTCCCCTGTGTGTGTGTGTGTGTGTGTTTAGTGTGTGGTGGTCTCCTTTAGCTATGTCCAGGGACACTGTGTCATATGCTGCGGAGGATATGTCCTCCCAGGATGAACCCATTCCATGTAATCAGGATAGCACTGGTTTAGCACAGATTCCAGCATGGGAACCTGAGTTGTTTTCCTCTATCAAATCTTGGATTTCTCAGATTTCAGACAGGGTAGCAAGTAATGAATCTGGAAACCAGGTTCTACAGAACTCTATGGCAGTATGGCCCGATTCTGGTACCTCAAGACGCTCCGCTATATAATCCCACAAACGTGCTCTTGTTCATGTCATGCTAGATGACACGGATACCGATTCTGACACCACAGACGGTAATGATGATGGGTTGCGGGGGTCTGCCTCTCTTGCAAAGGGGGTGCAATTGATGACAGCCTCTATCAGGGGTGTGTTGAATATTAATGATACCACACCTGAGCAGGTTGAGGAGGCTTTTTTCACTGAAAATAAGAAAGCCTCGCTAACCTTCCCTGCGTCAAAGGAATTAAATATATATTTGAGAAAGCATGGGAAAACCCTGAGAAAAAATGCCAGATCCCTAAAAGGGTCCAGGTGGCGTTCCCTTTCCCTGAGGAGGATAGAAAAAAATGGGAAAACCCGCCAATTGTTGACGCATCTGTGTCCAGAGTCTCATAAAAAGGTGGTTTTACCTGTTCCGGGATCTACCGCCTTAAAGGAGCCGGCTGATCGCAATACATTTAAATCAATGTACACCGCTTCGGGGGCCATATTACGTCCCACTATTGCTAGTGCATGGATTGCAAAAACTATAGTAAAGTGGTCAGGCACCTTACTTGAGGATTTGGATACGATGGATAAGGGTGATGTTGAATTGTTTTTGCGTAACATTCATGATTCAGCAGGTTTTATGGTAGAATCCATGAAAGACCTGGGTTCCATGGCTGCGGGAATCTCTTCCATGTCTGTTTCAGCTCGTCGGGGACTGTGGCTGCGCCAGTGGTCGGCCGACGCGGAATCCAGGTAAAGTGTGGAGTCCCTACCCTACACAGGTCAGGCTCTCTTTGGGAAGCTTTGGATGCGTGGATATCCACGACTACAGCGGGTAAGTCTCCATTTCTTCCCTCAGCTGCATCTGCTCCGAAGAAATCCTTCTCTTCATCAGCATCACAGTCCTTTCGGCCTAACAAGCCTAGAAAGGCCAAACCGTCCAATACCTTCTTTAGGGGAGGTCGAGTTAAATCCAAGAAACCTGCTGCTGCAGGTTCCCAGGAACAAAAGACTGTTTCTGGTACACCAAATTTATTTATTTATTATTAACAGTTTCTTATATAGCGCAGCATATTCCGTTGCGCTTTACAATTAGAACAACAGTATTAGAACAAAACTGGGTAAAAACAGACAGACATAGAGGTAGGAAGGCCCTGCTCGCAAGCTTACAATCTATAGGGAAATAGGCATAGATACACAAGGATAGATGCTACCTATTGCATAATGGTCCACCAGATTGCTAGGTTCTTAATGGGTTGTATGATGATACCCCACAAAGTTATCCAAGTGTCAGGAGGGTGTGAGACTAAAGAAAGACAAGATATGTGAGGTTATGTGTACTGTACAGAGAGGATGTAATTAGATAGGGAAGCACTGAGGGTTATGTGGGTGGGTCTGGAATTTGATAGGCTTGTCTGAAGAGGTGATTTTTCAGGGAACATTTAAAGGTTTGGAGACTAGAGGCGAGTCTTACTGTGCGTGGGAGGGCATTCCACAGAGTGGGTGAAGCCCGGATAAAGTCCTGTAATTTTGAGTGTGAACAAGTAATGCGTGTGGATGAGAGACGTAGATCTTGTGCAGAGCGGAGAGGTCGGGTAGGGAGATATTTTGAGATGAGTGAAGAGATGTATGTTGGTGCAGTTTGGTTAATAGCCTTGTATGTGAGTAAAAGTATTTTATATTTAATACGGTAGAATACCGGTAACCAATGGAGGGACTGACAGAGCGGATCTGCAGACGATGAACGTCTGGCAAGGAAGATTAGCTTTGCAGCTGCATTCAAAATGGATTGTAGTGGTGAGAGCCTATGTTTGGGAAGACCGGTCAGGAGACTATTACAATAATCAATGCGGGAGATAATGAGAGCATGGATTAGAGTTTTTGCTGTGTCTTGTGTAAGATAAGGGCGCATTTTGGATATGTTTCTTAGATGTATGTAACATGATCTTGAGACAGATTGAATGTGGGTAACAAAGGACAGTTCAGAGTCAAGAATGACACCTAGGCAGCGAGCTTGTGGGGTAGGGGTGATTGCAGAGTTCTCAACAGTGATAGAGATATCAGGTTGGAAACTACTATTGGCCGGTGGAAATATAATTAATTCTGTTTTGGAAATATTAAGTTTGAGGTGGCGAGATGTCATCCAAGATGAAATGGCAGAAAGGCATTCAGTGACATGGCCCAATACAGATGGTGACAAATCAGGGGAGGATAGGTAGATTTGAGTATCATCCGCATACAGATGGTACTGAAATCCGAAAGAGTTGATTAGTTTGCCAAGAGATGTGGTATAGATAGACAAAAGCAGAGGACCTAGGACTGAGCCTTGCGGTACTCCGACTGAGAGAGGTAGCGAAGGAGAGGTGGAATCAGAGAAACGAACACTGAAGGAGCGATTAGATAGGTAGGATGAGAACCAAGAAAGGGCTGTGTCTTGAATACCTAGGGATTGTAGTGTTTGTATGAGAAGAGAGTGGTCAACAGTGTCAAAAGCAGCAGAGAGATCAAGGAGAATAAGTAGAGAGTAATGTCCTTTAGATTTAGCAGTGACCAAATCATTCACTACCTTAGTCAGTGCTGTCTCTGTGGAGTGTTGGGCACGAAATCCTGACTGAAGTGGGTCCAGTAGGCTGTGTGAGTTAAGAAAGTGTGTGAGGCGAGTGTAGGCAAGTCTCTCCAGTAGCTTGGAGGGGCATGGGAGCTGAGAGATGGGACGGTAGTTAGAGAGAGAGAGTTCGGGTCAGAGTTTTGTTTTTTCAGAATGGGAGTAATCACTGCATGCTTGTATAGAGAAGGAAAGATACCAGTAGACAGGGAGAGATTACAGATTTTCGTTAAGGTTGGGATGAGCACAGTAGACAGAGCTTTACTAATTTGTGAGGGTATAGAGTCAAGGGGAGAGGTATTAGAGTAGGCAGATGAAAAGAGTGCAGATACTTCATCTTCATTTGTAGGATCAAAGGAAGAGAAGGTGTTAGAGGGTTTAGGCAGGGAATTGAGCAGGTCACTTGCTGTGGAAGAGCATACCATTTCATTTCGGATCTTGTCAATCTTGTCCTTGAAATAGGAAGCAAGATCTTGCGCACTGACAGTGGCTGGTGGGTTAGGTGAGGGAGGGACAAGAAGTGATTTAAATGTATTAAAAAGTCGCTTGGGGTTAGAGGCTTGAGCAGAGATGAGAGATTGAAAATATGTTTGTTTGGCAGTGTCCAGAGCATTACGATAAGAGTGGTAGGTGGTCTTATATGTGAGAAAGTCACTTGAACTACGAGATTTACGCCACTGGCGTTCAACTTTTCGTGAGAGTTTTTGTAAGTGTCTAGTGTATTTAGAGTGCCACGGTTGACATCTAAGTCTACGTGGAGTGTGATGGGTAGCTGGAGCCACTTCATCAAGTGCTGTTACTAGCGTTTGGTTAAGGTGTGACACAGCAGTCTCTGGAGAGGTGAATGTAGAAATTGGTGAAAGCAGTGTTGCAGAGAGGTAGATAGTTGTTGAAAATTAATAGCGTTAATATTTCTGCGGGTAAGAGGTGTCCTTGTAGACTTTAGGGACATGGAGTTTGAAGTAATGGAGGAGAGCATGCATGTGATAAGGTTGTGATCTGAGAGAGGGAAAGGAGTGTTAGTGAGTTCAGAAACAGAGCATAGTCTGGTGAATACAAGATCAAGGAAGTGGCCCTCCTGATGAGTAGGGGAGTCAGTCCATTGGGAGAGGCCAAGAGAGGAGGTTAGAGAGAGTAGTTTAGAGGCATGGGGAGATTGTGGACTGTCAATAGAGAGATTGAAATCACCCATAATGATGGTGGAGATGTCAGAGGATAGAAAGTGAGGGAGCCAAGCAGAAAAATCTTCCAGAAACTTTTTGGGTTGCCCAGGTGGGCGATAGATAGCTGCAACACGCAGAGAGAAAGGGGTGAAAATCCTAATAGAGTGTACTTCAAAGGATGTAAATGTGAGTGAGGGAACAGGTGTTAAAACAATGTGCGTGTAACATTTGGACAGTAATATTCCAACACCCCCTCCTTTGATGTTACCAGGCCTGGGGGTGTGTGTGAAGTGGAGGCCACCATGTGACAGTGCTGCAGGGGAGGCAGTGTCTGATTGTGTGAGCCAGGTTTCTGTTATAGCCAGCATATTGAATTTTTTTGCTATGAAAAGGTCATGAATAGCCAAATGCATGACGGTGGACCGCGCGGCCTGGAGGTGGGGCCAGTGGGAGCGAGACTCTGACAGTTCAGTCAAGTCTGGGTATTGTCTGGCCTGGATCCCTGGTTGATAGATATAGTGTCCCAGGGATACAGGCTGGAATTGCAAAATCTCCCTCCTCACCGATTTTTCAAATCAGGCTTGCCAGTTCTACTGGCAGACAGATCTGTCCTACAAGAGACTGTCCAGAAGTTGGTGGAGGCACAGGTCATTGTGCCAGTTCCTCCTCATTAGCAAACCACAGGTTACTATTCAAACCTTTCGTGGTACTGAAACCGGATGGTTCGGTCAGGCCCATTCTGAACCTAAAATCACTGAACTCCTTTCTAAAGGAGTTCAAGTTCAAAATGGAGTCTCTCCGGGCGGTGATATCCGGTTTGGAAGAGGGGGAATTCCTGGTATCCCTGGATATCAAGGATGCGTACCTCCACTTTCCGATTTGGCTGCCGCATCAGGCTAATCTCCGTTTTGCATTACTGGACTGTCATTTCCAGTTCCAGGCCCTGCCATTCTACCTCTCAATAGCACCGAGGGTGTTCACCAAGGTGATGGCAGAGATGATGATTCTCCTCCGCAAACAGGGGGTGAACATCATTCCATATCTGGATGATCTGCTGATAAAGACATCGTCCAAGAAGCTGCTGCAGTCCATTGTTCTCACAACCCACCTACTCAGACTCCACTGTTGGATTCTGAACCTTCCAAAATCACATTTGGAACCAACCCAGAGGTGGTCTTTTCTGGGGATAATCCTCGACACAGAAGTGCAGAGGGTGTTTCTTCTGTAGGAAAAGGCGTTGGTGATACAAACAATGGTCCGGGATGTCCCGAAGCCAGCCCGGGTGTCTGTTCATCAATGCATTCGCCTTTTGGGAAAGATTGTGGCCTCTTACGAGGCTCTCCAGTACGGGAGGTTCCATGCTCGGGCCTTCCAACTGGATCTCCTGGACAAATGGTCAGGATCTCATCTCCATATGCACCAGAGAATTTGTCTGTCTCCAAAGACCAGGATTTCACTCCTCTGGTGGCTCCAATTGCCTCACCTTCTGGAGGGCCGCAGGTTCGGGATTCAGGACTGGGTCCTTCTAACCACGGATGCGAGCCTTTGGGGCTGGGGCGCAGTCACTAAAGAGGAAACCTTCCAAGGAAGGTGGTCAAGTCGGGAAGCCGGCCTGCCGATCAACCTCCTGGAACTAAGAGCCGTCTACAACGGTCTTCTTCAGGCGGCCCATCTTCTAAGAGATCGGGCCATTCAAGTACAGTCGGATAATGTAACGCTTACATAAACGCTTACGTAAACCGACAGGGCGTAACAAAGAGCAGAGCTGCAATGTCAGAGGTGACCAGAATCATCCTCTGGGCAGAAAGACATGCGTTGGCTCTCTCAGCAATCTTCGTTCCGGGAGTGGACAACTGGGAAGCAGATTTCCTCAGCAGACACGATCTCCATCCATGGGAGTGGGGTCTCCATCTGGAGGTGTTCAAGGAAATAACAGACCTTTGGGGGTTACCCCAATTAGATATGATGGCCTCTCGTCTCAACAAAAAGCTTCAACGCTATTGTTCCAGGTCGAGGGACCCACAAGCAGTGGCAGTGGACGCCCTGGTGTCTCCATGGGTGTTCCAGTTGGTATACGTGTTTCCACCACTTCCACTCATTCCAAGAGTTCTAAAGCTCGTAAGGAGAACAAGAGTTCAAGCGATCCTCATTGCTCCAGACTGGCCAAGGCGGGCTTGGTACGCGGACCTTCTGAATCTCTTGCAGGAAGTGCCGAGGCCTCTACCTCTTCAGGAGGACCTGCTGCAGCAAGGGCCGTTCGCCTATCAAGACTTTCCGCGGCTACGTTTGACGGCATGGAAGTTGAGCGACTAATACTTGCTTGGAAGGACATTCCGAAGAAGGTCATTCCGACCCTGATACAGGCTAGGAAAGTGTTAACGTCTAAGCATTACCATTGTAATTGGAAGAAATATGTCTCTTGGTGTGAGTCCAAGAAGTTTCCTATGGTGGAGTTTCAACTGGGACTTTTCCTCCTCTTCCTGCAAGCAGGTGTGGATATGGGCCTGAGGTTGGGATCTGTGAAGGTCCAGATTTCGGCCCTGTCCATTTTCTTCCAGAAACAATTGACTACCCTCCCTGAGGTTCAGACCTTTTTGAAGGGAATTCTGCACATTCAACCTCCCTTTGTACCGCTTACGGCGCCTTGGGACCTTAACGTAGTGTTGCATTTCCTCCAGTCGGACTGGTTTGAGCCTCTACAGGAGGTTGAGATCAAATTTCTTACATGGAAGGCGGTCACGTTGTTGGCCTCAGCTTCTGCTAGACGTGTCTCAGAATTGGGGGCTTTGTCCTGTAAAAGCCCTTACTTGATATTCCACGAAGATAGAGCTGAGCTCCGGACACGTCAGCAGTTTCTTCCAGAGGTTGTGTCGGCATTTCATATCAACCAACCTATTGTGGTGCCAGTGGCTACTGACTCCTCAATTTCGTCAAAGTCCTTGGATGTTGTGTGGGCTTTGAAAATCTATGTGAAGAGGACTGCTCGTCACAGGAAATCGGACTCCTTGTTTGTCCTGTATGATCCCAAGAAAATTGAGTGTCCTGCTTCAAAGCAGACTATATCTCGCTGGATTAGGTTCACTATCCAGCATGCTTATTCTACGGCAGGCAGGGCCGGCTCCAGGCCTACTAGCACCCTGAGCGAGAAAATCGAAAAGTGCCCCCCCCCCCTTATGCTCCTGGAAAAGTGGGCGTGGCCTGGCTTCCTGGGAAAGTGGGCGTGGCCTCTTGGAAAAGTGGGCTTTGGCCTCGTAACTTCATATAATCAAACTATAAATATATTTTCACACTCCCTCTACGTACACAATTAGCAGCCTTACACACAGTAGTGTTCCTTACACACAATGTCTCCAGTATAGTGCCAGATACACATAATGTGCAGTGCCAGATAGACATGATATGCCCCGCAGCAGTGCCAGCTAAATGTGACATGCCCCGCAGCAGTGCCAGCTACACGTGACATGCCCCGCAGCAGTGCCAGCTACACGTGACATGCCCCCCAGCAGTGCCAGATACACGTGACATGCCCCCCAGCAGTGCCAGATACACATGACATGCCCCCCAGCAGTGCCAGATACACGTGACATGCCCCCCAGCAGTGCCAGATACACGTGACATGCCCTCCAGCAGTGCCAGATACATAAATGCCCCCACAGTGCAGATATGCCCCCACAGTGCCAGATACATAAATGCCCCCACAGTGCCAGATACATATGTGCCCCCACAGTGCCAGGTATATGAATGTGCCCCCACAGTGCAGATATGCCCCCCCACCTTGCCAGATACATAAATGCCCCCACAGTGCCAGATACATAAATGCCCCCACAGTGCCAGATATATGAATGTGCCCCCACAGTGCCAGATACATAAATGCCCCCACAGTACAGATATGCCCCCACAGTGACAGATACATAAATGCCCCCACAGTTTCAGATACATAAATGCCCCCATAGTGCAGATATGCCCCCACAGTGCCAGATACATAAATGCCCCCACAGTGCAGATATGCCCCCACAGTGCCAGATACATATATGCCCCACACAGTGCCAGACACGTATATGCCCCACACAGTGCCAGATATGCCCCTAATGCCAGATACTCTTGTTCCCACAGTGCCAGATATGCCCCCAATGCCAGATACATGCCCCCTGTGCCAGATACATGCCCCCTGTGCCAGATACACATGTCCCATGCCCCCTGTGCCAGATACACATGTCCCATGCCCCCAATGCCAGATGCACATGTCCCATGCCCCCAGTGCCAGATGCACATGTCCCTTGCCCCCAGTGCCAGATACACATGTCCCTTGCCCCCAGTGCCAGATACCCATGTCCCATGCCCCCAGTGCCAGATACCCATGTCCCATGCCCCCAGTGCCAGATACCCATGTCCCATGCCCCCAGTGCCAGATACACATGTCCCATGCCCCCAATGCCAGATACACATGTCCCATGCCCCCAGTGCCAGACATGTCCCCAGTGCCAGATACACATGTCCCATGCACCCAGTGCCAGATACACATGTCCCATGCCCCCAATGCCAGATACAGATGTCCCATGCCCCCAGTGCCAGACATGTCCACAGTGCCAGATATCGCCCCCCCCCCCCCCCCCCCTGCTCACCGCGAGTCTGTTCCTGTGGGTTAAGGCTGCTGCGCTGCCCGTGCTGCTTTGTAGCTGAGGCCGGGAGGAGAGCGTAGCGTGTGCCTCTCCTAGCCCTCAATCTCCGGCGGCCGCTTCGACTAGGCGCCGGCCCGCAAGCCAATGAAAGCTCGCGGTCCGGCAGCCAATCGGCCTCAGCTGCCGGACCGCGAGCTCTGGTTGGCTCACGGGCCGGCGCCGGTTAGCGGGGGCAGGGAAGACAGACAATGCAGTGCTGCAGGGACGGCTCCAGGCTCCAATATGGCGGCCAGAGCTAGCGGCGCCCATAAAGTGCGGCGCCCTGTTCGGCCGCTCTATTGGAACATGCCTGGAGCCGGCCCTGACGGCAGGATTGCTGTGTCCAAAATCTGTTGAGGCCCACTCTACTCGTAAGGTGGGGTCTTCCTGGGCGGCTGCCCGGGGTGTCTCGGCGTTACAACTTTGCAGAGCGGCAACAAAGTCTGGGTCAAACACGTTTGCTAAGTTCTACAAGTTCGATACTTTGGCCTCTGATGATCTGAAGTTCAGTCAATCAGTTTTGCAGGAGCCTCCGCGCTCTCCGTCCTGTCCTGGGAGCTTTGGTACATCCCCATGGTACTAATGTGGACCCCAGCATTCTCTAGGACGTAAGAGAAAATAGGATTTTGGTTACCTGCCAGTAAATCCTTTTCTCGTAGTCCGTAGATGATGCTGGGCGCCCGCCCAGCGCTTCGTTTTCCTGCAACCGTTATCTGGTTCAGTACAACTTTGTTTAGTTATGTACTGCATTGTTAATTGGTAAGTAATGTTTCAGCAGTTGCTGAGTTTTTCAAGCTAGTTAGCTTGGGGTGCCTTGTATGTGTGAGCTGGTATGAATCTCGCCACTATCTGTGTTAAATCCTTCTCTCGAAGATGTCCGTCTCCTCGGGCACAGTTTCTAGACTGAGTCTGGTAGGAGGGGCATAGAGGGAGGAGCCAGCCCACACTCTCAAACTCTTAAAATGCCAGTGGCTCCTGGTAAACCCATCTATACCCCATGGTACTAATGTGGACCCCCGAATCCTCTACGGACTAGGAGAAAAGGATTTACCGGTAGGTAACCAAAATCCTATTATTTCTGTATTGGGAATTGTAAGTATGTTTTAGGCATATACCTTGTTCGTTCAGCTACTAACAGATTCATTGGGGGGAAATCATTTAGCTGCGGGGGTTTACCCTGTTGCTAATTACAGAGTTGGAGGTTTTCAATTAGCGGAGAATACCCCACGCAAGTCCTCGCAGTTCAGGTAAGATCCGCAGAATAAAACACAAAATTGTTTTAGTGTGCAGGGAAAAAAAACATTGATTCCACAGTTTACACAGAATCACAATTTTTCTGAATAGGAAGAAGGCCATTTAATTGAATAGCCTTTCCCCGTGCTGCAGAGATTTTTGTCTGCAGTTAGTCGCTGGGTAAACCTCAAGCTAACTGAATACCCCCCAATATGTCAAGTGAATGGTAGAAATTTGTAGTAATATGAGGGAATGTAGTCTGAGAACAGTTTCGGCTCTAGACCTGCATGTGTTCCTTGTATTTTTTTCTAAGAGAGTGTGCAAACAATATAAGTCACTGTTGCTGATATTAAAAAGAAAAAAAAAGAACTCTATTTGACATTATATATCAAGGGATGCTTAACATACTGTATATGTAATAACTGGACTAAGGAGCTGATTCAGCCCCACACACAGTCCTGAATCGGTGGCAGTTGACCAATAATTTTGGAACTGCCCGTGGGCTGTGGCTGCAGTGCGCGTGTCGCCTTGTGTTGCCTGTTTTGCGGCCAGTTACTGCATCTTCATATATGGAGATATGGCCTTAGAGTTAGTCTGATGGGCGATGGTGATCTTTGGATGCAGCAGTGGATCAGAAAACCCTCAGATGGGAGTTTTTTCCCCAAAAATGTCTGTTTCTGCATATTTTTCTCACCACTATTGCCTACAAAGACACAACGACAGTACAATTAGAGTCCTCCTCTGAATCAGCCCCTAAATGATTTGGGTTCTGAATGGTTTGTCGATGGTTACTATGTTGACATTCATCATGACATTGTCCTAATGTCGACATAGCATGTTGACATGCTAACAGTGTCTGCAATGTGGGTTTTGCGTCGATTGCAAAGGCAAGTATCCTAAACCTAACCCAGCGCCTGCGGCTTGTGCCGCAAAACTGTGGTTGTGGAGTTATGTCCGAAAACCTAATCCTAAACCTAATGTAGGTATTTTGCAAAATGTCGACATTTAACTTTTCAAAGCTTACAAAGTTGATATTTTGAACTTGTCGACATGTTAGCGTGTTTTTTTACAATGCTGACATTGTACTGTTACCATTATGACCGTCGACATGCTGACGGCATCCCCTTGATGTCTCTCACCAACACTGCAGCAGCATGTTAGAAGGGACATTCTTTTCTAACAGAGCAGATAGGGGGTGACTGACAGATTTGTAGACATACTCTGCGCTGGTGGTTTTATACAGAGAGCAAGTGTTGGCACAGAGTCGGAACAGACAGTCTCCAATTTTTGACCTGTATCAGATCCCATCAAGACACTGTCTTACAGATGTGCAGGAGGTTTAGCTGCCTGTAATGGCACAGGGATGCCCATTTTTGTTTTGGTAGGTACCAGGTTTACATGTGAATTTGGATTTGGACTAAGATTTATCAAGCCTTGGAAAGTGATAAATTGCACAGTGATAAAGTACCAACCAACCAGCTCCTAACTGTCATTTTTCAAACACAGCCTGAGACATGACAGGAGCTGATTGGTAGGTAATTTCTCACCATGCAATTTATCACTCTCCAAGGCTTGATAAATCTGGGCCTTCAATTGTTATTTAACTTTGTATACTTTATGGCAAAGGTCAGTTAGAAAAGCAGTTTCCAGCTGTAGTGACTACTGATGTTGATGAAACACTTGTACTTTCCAGTGCTGGGTGTGTTGGGTTTTATCGCTTTGTCGACTTGTTTTGCAGGACTGGATCCTCACAGAAATCCAGAGACCACTGTTTGTTGTTTTATTAATGTGACACCTGGCTTTTTCCGGTCTAACGTTTGTGCACAGTTAAAGGCGTACAATCTTAAAGATTTCACTGAAAGATGTGAACGATCTCGTTCAGTAATGAACGAGATACCGTTCATATCTTTCAGCATATAGGCACCAACGATGAATGATGTGCGGCCCCGCGCTCATTTATCGTTGGTGCCGGTTCGTTCATACCTGCAGGACAGTATGGACAATCTCATCCATATTAGCATTCAGGGCTATGGAGCTGGGTGACGGGGGAGTCACCCCCGTCATCCACTTCCCCTGCCGCCGAGTTGTCCTACGGCCGTATCGGCCATCGGGCAGCTCGGCGACCAGTCGCCTAGTGTGTAGGGCCCATTACATCAGAAGTCTTTTCTGTTATAAATCTGCAGAGGGATATATTTTTGCCTGCTCACATGTAACACGTGTCTCTTGTATCCAGAAGGAGCTGGTTAATGTCTACCTATTGCCTTCTTAGGCTGGGAATTAGACTAAAGGAGTGAAATTAACTTTCTCCCATATTATGTTTTTTAGGAGGTAATTTGCTTGTTTTATAAATTGTTTCTTGATGCACACTGGTTAGGTAAGAAAAGTGAGAAGGAGGCAAATTATTTTAGGAATGATTTCCTGCTTCTGATGTATTCACCACTAAATACCTCAACGACTCTGTATCTGTGTCTGAGATTAGTGCCATAACAGGCGGCAATGTGCCCTGGGCCACCCCTGCACCCTGAGTGTTTAAGCCCTGCCCAGGAAATCCTCTGACCCCCATGTAAGCCCCCAAGAAAAAGAAAAAATGGGTGTAGAGTTGGTAAGTATGGTGTACATGTGATTATTACAATTTATATAGCATCACCAGTTACGCAGCTCTGTACTATCTGTACTGTTTGCCATTCACATCAGTCCCTGCCCCATTGGAGGTTAATTCAGACACACACACACACACACACACACACACACACACACACACACACACACACACACACACACACACACACACACGTAACCAATTATCAGTATCAAGATCAGTATCTGTTTATAGACCTCTAGGGGGTGATGCATCGTTGATGACACATCAGTCTGTGCAGCATAAGTTGCGTGAAATCACACAGGGAATGCACTAAGAAATGGGCACACGTTGTAAGCTGAGTCACGCACATTTCATCTACACTTGTGGCTGAGGAGAGAGTGTGTAGGGCCATTCTCGAGCAGGCAAAGGTCAGTGTGGACGTGCTAACGCAGATGTGTCCCATGCAGACCTGGACAATTGTGAATGTATGCCATTTAGAGTGCATTTCTTTTACACTTATTATAGGGCAGGCGCAAGTGCCTGCTGATGATGATGACTAATGCAAAGCAGGCGCATATGCTAATTCTTGGGCGTATAACCACATGCATAGCGATCTGCATACAGAAGAACACAAGCATTATATGCATGTATGCTTCCCGTGAGCAGTGTACGTGCAATTTGCTTCCATCTCATAATCTACATAGCACATACTGCATGACATTGTTGCAGCACCATTTAGTAGCAGTGAGATTAAATCTTACTGAGGAAGTCAGTTACACCTTGGGCTGGTGCTGCGCAATGTTACAGAACATTTTCTGAGGAAACGCTGTTGCCTCAGATTATAACAGTGAAGTGATTGCCCCCATCGCTAGGTCTTGTAAGATGCAGAAACCGCAGCACAGTGTAGTATATACACAAAGATAAAACTGCAGAACCTGCTGGGAAAACAACTAAGACAATATATACGTCTAAATTCTGCTAAGTGTTGTGCTAATGACACTAAAGTATCATTTCTACTGCCGGTTTGTTTCATTCACAGAAGCTGTAAAAGATACTGAGGGTCATTCAGACCCGGCCCGTAGTGCAGTTTGCCGATGGCGGCAAACTGCGCATGCGCAGTGGCCGCACAGCGGCTGCGCAGACACACACATTGCGGTCGCATCCCCGATGGAGTGACCGCAATGTGATTGACAGCGGCAGACGTTGCGGGGGTGGAGTTACGGTGTTGTAGGGGCGGCAGCGTTTTTGGGGCAGCTGCATGATATCACTTGCAGCCATTCCGATAAAAAAATGGCCACTGACTGCCTACAACCTTAGTTCCGAAGCATCTGCAATGCTGGGCGGCCTTGCCCTGTGCTGGGCGGTCCCCAGCATGTGAGGAGATGAACGAAGATCTGGCTGCGTATGCAGCAATCTGCGTTGATTTCTGAAAAAACCCCACTGTCTGTTTATACATCAAGTTATATCTTCTTTATTCATATAAACATTAAGGGGCTAGCAAAAGGAGAGCAAACAACTTTGGGGGACATGTACTCCTCTTACTCACCTTCAAAGCCCTAACCCACTCCTCCCATCCCTACTTCCCCAGCCTTATTCCCACACACTCCCTCCTGCCTAATTTGCTTTTCAACCCAGGGCTGCCATCAGAAATTGGGGGTCCCGGGACTGACAGAAATAAATAAATAAAATATAAAATTGTGTGTGTGCTTATTTTATTTTATCTTATTTTATATATATATATATATATATATATATATATAAAATTAAAATTCCTGTGCACATCCTGTTAAGTAACACTAAATTGTGCATACACAGTAATGCCCCGACACCATATTATGCCCCCACACTAATGCCTGTTACCATATTATGCCCGTACAGTAATGATGCCGTATGCTAGAGTACCTGCTCATTGTCATGGAATATTTCCCCTGTCTGCCGCGGGTCTGTGGCCCGACAGGGGATGCGATTTGCTCCTGCCCCCTTCAAACTATTGAAAATGAACCTCCCAAAATGGCAGCCTCCTCCTCTAGCATCTTTAATAACTGTCTCCTCTTAGGCGGCAGCCATTGTGGGAGGGACATTTTCAGTAGTATTCCATACAGAATACTGTTTTCAGCACTGATGCAGCGTGACGTCACGACACTGCACAATAAACTTTATTGTACAGCTGGGGCCCTTTAATTAGACGTTTTCTACTAATGATGCAGCAGGCGGAGGCAATAGTGTTGGGTAGTACGCGCAGCCTGGGCCCTCCCCTCTCTGTCACAGTGGCTGGGCCCGGGACAGTTGTCCCCACAGTACCCCTTTGATGGCGGCCCTGCTTCCAATTACTGGCACCACTTCTCCCTGATCACTTCTTTCCATGCCTCCCGTGCTGCTCCTATCCTCTGGTATGCACTCTCACGCCATGTCTGACACTCTCCCAGCCTTCAAACCCGTTCTCAATACTTATTTATTCACCTAAGCCTACCACTCCTCCTCCTAATTCTCTAGTCTGTATAATCACCAGATCTGCTGTATTCTCTCATAATGCATTCAACCTTAGCCCCTTTAGAATGTAAGCTCTTGTGAGTAGGTCCTTCTCTCCCTCTTGGTCTTATCGTAATTATGAAATATGGCGATTGTTATCTATCTATTTATCTCTTTATCTTATTGCAAATTTGTGGAAATGAGATTTGCGCTATATTCAAAACCAGAGTGTAGGTGAAAATAGGGAAATCTGCCTGTATCCCAGAAAAGACAAAATAATATAGGATAGCAGTACAAGTATTAGTGACCATAATAAAATTATTTGGGGTACTTAAATTGGGTCAAATGGCTGTTATAGCTATTTTTTTCCAGCAAAATAAGTGCTCATTAAATTAGGGGTACATAAAATTGGGAATAAGTATATATTTGGGTCATTTATGGGCATTTAAAAAATAAAAATAAAAAAGTATGCTCCCACCTGGCCAATTAAAAATAATTAAAAGCATCTAAGTGCCTAATTAGTCATTCAGGGGGGTGTCCAAAACAAAAAAAAACACATTTTTACCTTACAATATGGATTTGTCCCAACTTTTCACCTTCTCAGAAAGTTCATTTGCGGTAAAACCTACGGGGTGTTATTCCGGGTCCATTTTCTTTGACAATTGGATACCCACTTTTTGTAAGTCACGATAAAAACACTGTTTTTTGTGGCCAATTGGATATTCCCCAAAGTATCAGCCTCAGCCAATCAGCTCCTAACTGCCATGTTACAGGCTGTGTTTGAAAAGTGACAGGAGCTGATTGGTTTGTACTTTATCTCTCTCTGCGGTTTAGTAAATAGACCCCTCAGTCATCATGTTTGCAGTTACTAACAGCTGGTATGCAGCCTGATTCATACTTATCTACTTTGCAGGACTTCTTTCTAGGAGATGCCCGGAGAGGAGATGCTGCAAGCAACTTCGGATGGTGGGCTAACACATAATTAGGCCACAACAATTTAGTTGCAATATGCCACAATTCGATGGTTGCCGAGGAAGGGGCGTGGCTAAATGGCGCATTTTGCTTCGTTTAGACCCGTCCCTTCAGAATGGAGCCACGATTTCCCGTGTTTTCTCCACATCCTGCTCGCAACTCTTCTGGGGGTGTGAGGGGCTAGGGAGTCTCCTGCATCCTCGGGAGTGTAGGTAAGTATTCTCTGACCCCTCCCACTAGTGTCAGTGATGTCACTTCCAGAGAGTAATATGTCATTTTGCTGTGTGTCCCAGCCATTATGTACGGCCTTACTGAAGCCTTGTGGTGCATATAAATAAAAGATAACAACAGATGACTTTCTAAGCGAGTTAAGTTAGTGAGCTGCAGTTATTATGCAGACAATGACAATGAGGATCATTCCGAGTTGATCGTAGCTGTGCTAAATTTAGCACAGCTACGATCATTCACACTGACATGCGGGGGGATGCCCAGCACAGGGCTAGTCCGCATGTCAGTCCGGCTCCCCCCCCCCTGCAGAAGTGCAAAGGCATCGCACAGTGGTGATGCCTTTGCACTTCAAGAGTAGCTCCTGGCCAGCGCAGCTTTAGCGTGCTGGCCGGGAGCTACTCATCGCTCCCTGGCCCGCAGCGGCTGCGTGTGATGTCACGCAGCCGCTGCGGCCCGCCCCGCGTTCGGTCCGGCCACTCCTGCGTTGGCCGGATCGCACCCACAAAACGGCGGCCATACGCCGCCGTTCCGCCCCCTCCCGTCCAGCGATCGCCTCTGCTTGTCAATCAGGCAGAGGCGATCACATCGTTGCTACGGCCTTCGGCTGTCTGGCATGCGCAGTAGAGACCCGTTCGGTCTGCTGCGTTAAAAAGCAGCGAGCGAATGGGTCAGAATGACCCCCAATGTTTGGTGTGTTCCTTGCACCCTTTTATTCGTATTATCTGCACTAAATACATGTAAAATTCATTCATTCATTTGTGATTTGACCCAAATGAATATGTTAAAGACTGCGACAGCTTTGCAAATTTGCTTTGCAGAAATGTATTCTGTAGGCAACCTGATATGCTTCAGGGGCCCCTAACCTTTAAATGGGCCACACATTACCCTTAATCTCAGAAATGCATTTAAACAAAGCACAATCTCTCCGCAGTGAAGTGTATTTTTAAACAAGTGTTTTAAGCCATTATAAATGTGAAAATTAAACAGGAAGAAGCTGGGGGCCACAGGTGAAGGCTCGGGGGGCCGCGTGCGTCCTGTGGTCCACAGAATCATGGCTAGTGACATCACAGTAACTCAATACTTTATATGCTTTCACAGAGCAGTGTAATGTTGTCTTGGAACTAAGCAATGTTTTTTTTTTTTAACTCCATGGTCTATATATGAAAATTTACATTCTGAAGTTGAGCGTTTTATTAATACTGACCCTCAATTACGGAACGTTACAGATGTATGCACTTGAGCGTGTATTGCTGTTTTGTTATGTACCTTTTGTGGCAGTGCAGTTTGTTGCAGTATGTTTCCCTCTGTAATACAGAGCATTAGGAAATTATAACCCTTTAACCCTCATCACGCAGCTAATCATACTTCAGAAGCTTATAATAATAATAGTAATTGATACATACTGATTAGTCACTCAATCCTGTTAATTATATTTTTTGGGATCTTTGGTACATTGCAAGAATTTGGCACGGTGTCCTCTAGCTCGCATGCTAATAAAGCTTTCAATTTAAGCCTTTGGAAACACCTGTTTCCCACCCTAGAGAATCAGTGTTTTCTAGAGAACACTAGAGATCTAGACTAAACCTGTTCAATAACTTACAAAGTTTTTATATGTTCTTTTATTTAACACTTCGTAAAATCATATTGCCAGGAAGTGTTTGTGCTATTGGTTTTGCTGTAATGAAGTATTACAGCCCGTTGAGGAATAGCACTCCGTAAAATTGATTAAGGCTTAAAACAAACCCGTCATCTCAGAACAATAATTGTATCATAGCCCTAGTGCAGCTCTATAGCTGCATAATATTGTGTGCGGAAATAAAGCTTACTATGTTTTGTTCCGTCCACCCAGTACAGACCCATCTTTCCTTTTTGTTTTAGGCACTATTTGAATGTCATAGGGTAACAACACTGTTGTAAGACACTTGTCACGATCCGGGTATCTGGACGCCATTTCTTACCCATCAGATGCCTCCTAAGGCTGGCTCAGCGCTCCAGGACCGGATCCCATCTGTTATCCTGATGTGTACATTCCTGTATCCTCTCCTGTCACTCTGGGACGCTGTCACAGTAAACGCCATATTACACCTGGCATGGCGTCTCCCGCGGCCTCCGCCGCCGTCCCTGAACTTCTGCATGCAGAGTGTCTGAGTGGCGATTACGTCAGCCGCGGCCTCCGCTGTGTCCGCGTGGTTGGATGTGCATCTGTCAGCCTGGCGCCTCCTGTCTCCGGTGGCCGGCGCCGCCATTACTGTTTTCATTACCACATGGATTACAAACCAAACTTCCCTCCAAGTGTCTGCATGGGCGCAGCCATCTTGGATTCTGTCAGCTGATCATTTCCACCAATCTGTTCTCAGTATTGATAATCTGCATAATTGCCTAGCCAATCCCTTCCTTGCTGCAGGTATAAATACACTGTGCCTGAGCAAGGAAGGCGTCAGTGCTTTGGTTGTCAAACCTAGTTCCTGTTTGTCTCTCTCCTGTGATTGTCTTCCAGGTTCCAGCTCCTGTCTCAAGACTTCCACCATAGAGACCCGCACCAGCATTCCACCTGCGGTGTAGCCTGACTCTCCAATCCATTGTGGATTCATCTGTTTCCAGCTACAACATTACCTGCTTCCAGCTCAGCTTCCAGCAGAGTACAGCTTCCCTTAAAGGGCCGGTGTCCTTTCTACACTTTACCACTCTCCACCGGTATTATTATTTCTCCGCTCTCAAGTTCTACATTTCAGTTCAAATTTCATCGCTCCCAAGTTCATTTATTATTTAACTGGTTCCAGCCAGTATCCACTCTGTGCTAACAACAGTCTGGTTCCAGCCAGTATCCACAGCAGCTGTTTTATCTTCAGCAACCCAGCTTTTCCTGGAACACCAGCTGGCACAATCCTGGGTTATCTCCATTGCTACAGTCGGGCCTGGTAAGGACTTTCCATCTAGAAGATCATAAGAACTATCTCACACTACCAGTGCCCTGTGGCTCCTGCCATCCTGTAGTACCCAGGAACTGTATTTATTCTTTGCTGACTTTTACGTTTTCTTTTACTGCTGCTGTGTTGCGGAGTTGTCATAATAAACATCATTGACTTTTATCCAAGTTGTCGTGGTCACGCCTTCGGGCAGTTATTATTCATGTTACTTACATGTCCAGGGGTCTGATACAACCTCCCAGGTTCCGGTACATCTCAGCCCCTACAACTGAGGCTGCCTCCCGTCAGCTCAGGCCCTCAGTTGTGACAGTAAGCACTGACCTAATGAATCCAGCCGGAGACCAGGATCAAGCGGCCAGGCCGATGCAAGAACTGGCAGCCCGACTAGAACATCAGGAGGCTGCACAGGGCCACATCATCCGCTGTCTCCAGGATCTCTCTACTCGGCTGGATGGGATTCAGACAACTCTCCGTGGATCAGGCGCGTCTTCCTACACTGCCTTCGTGTCAACATTCAGGCGCATCTTCGACGAGCCAGGCCGGGTAACCTCAGCTTCATCCGAGATTCTCCGTTTACGCCAGGGGTCACGTACTGTAGGACAATATCTGATACAGTTCCAGATCCTGGCATCCGAACTGGCATGGAACGACGAGGCCCTGTATGCTGCATTCTGGCATGGCTTATCTGAGCGTATTAAAGATGAGTTAGCTACCAGAGACTTACCTTCCAAGTTAGATGAGCTAATCTCACTCTGCACGAAAGTTGATTTACGTTTCAGAGAGAGAGCAACTGAGCGTGGAAGATCATCTGCTCCAAAATCTTCTGCTCCTCCTCCTCGTCAACTGTCACCATCTAAAGATGAGCCCATGCAACTTGGCCGTTCCCGTTTAACTCCTGCTGAGCGCCGAAGACGTCTCTCCGAGTTTCTCTGTCTCTATTGTGCAGCTCCGTCTCACACCATTAATGCCTGTCCCAAACGTCCGGGAAACTCCAAATCCTAGCTCGCCAAGGAGAGGGCCGGCTAGGAGTAATGATCTCCTCTCCATCTCCTCAAGATTGTAATCTCCCAGTCTCGCTTCAAGTTGCTCAACGTTATCGGAACGTCATTGCCCTCCTTGATTCCGGAGCAGCTGGGAACTTTATTACCGAAGCCTATGTTAAACGGTGGTCCCTACCCACCGAGAGACTTCCTTCGTCCATTTCTTTAACTGCCGTGGATGGCAGCAAAATTTTTGATGCAGTTATTTCTTTAAGGACTCTACCAGTTCGTCTGAGAGTGGGAGTTCTTCATTCCGAACTTATTTCTTTTTTAGTGATTCCAAGAGCCACACATCCTGTGGTCCTGGGCCTTCCATGGCTCCGTCTTCACAATCCTACAATTGATTGGACGACTACGCAAATCCTGGCATGGGGTTCCTCCTGTGCTGAGACATGTTTGTTTAAAGTATTGCCTGTCTGTTCTTCCTCCCCCAGGTCGTCTGATGTTCCACCTCCTCCATATCAAGATTTCACGGATGTGTTCAGTAAAGCTTCTGCTGATATCCTTCCTCCTCATAGAGAATGGGACTGTCCGATTGATCTCATTCCAGGGAAGGTTCCACCTCGAGGCCGAACTTATCCGTTGTCTCTGCCTGAGACGCATTCTATGGAGGAATATATTAAAGAGAACCTAGCAAAGGGGTTCATTCGACCTTCTTCTTCTCCAGCCGGCGCAGGCTTCTTTTTTGTAAAAAAGAAAGATGGTGGTCTGCGGCCGTGCATCGACTACAGAGGTTTGAACGACATTACCATCAAGAACCGTTATCCTTTACCCCTGATTACTGAGCTCTTTGACAGAGTTAGCGGAGCTACCATCTTTACAAAGCTGGACTTGCGAGGTGCATACAATCTCATCCGGATCCGTGAGGGTGACGAGTGGAAGACCGCCTTTAACACCCGTGACGGACATTATGAGTACCTCGTCATGCCCTTCGGATTGAGCAATGCTCCAGCTGTCTTCCAGCATTTTGTCAATGAGATCTTCAGAGACATTCTATACCGTCATGTCGTGGTCTATCTAGACGATATCCTCATTTTTGCCAACGATTTAGAGGAACATCGTTTTTGGGTTAAAGAGGTTCTGTCCCGTCTCCGTGTCAATCATCTCTATTGCAAATTAGAAAAATGCGTCTTTGAAGTCAAGTCCATTCCGTTTCTAGGGTACATTGTGTCCGGTTCCGGACTAGAGATGGATCCTGAGAAACTACAAGCAATCCAAAATTGGCCGGTACCCTTAACCCTCAAAGGGGTCCAGAGGTTCTTAGGGTTCGCCAACTATTACCGAAAGTTTATACGAGACTTTTCCACCATTGTGGCGCCTATTACTGCCTTCACTAAGAAGGGTGCTAACCCGTCCAAGTGGTCTGAAGAAGCCATGCAAGCATTTCATCTTTTAAAACAAAGGTTCATCTCTGCGCCTGTTCTGAAACAGCCTGACATCGACTCTCCTTTCATCTTAGAGGTGGATGCCTCCTCCGTTGGAGTAGGAGCGGTGTTATCTCAGAGGGCTAAAGATGGCCATTTACACCCTTGCAGTTTCTTCTCCTGGAAGTTCTCCCCAGCTGAGCGCAACTATGCCATTGGCGACCAGGAGTTGCTAGCCATCAAGCTCGCTCTAGAAGAGTGGAGGTATCTGTTGGAGGGAGCTTCTCATTCAATCACCATACTTACAGACCACAAGAACCTTTTATACCTGAAGGGCGCACAATGTCTCAACCCTCGTCAGGCCAGATGGGCACTTTTCTTTTCCAGGTTCGACTTTAAACTCCAGTTCTGTCCGGGCTCTCAGAATCGCAAGGCCGATGCCCTTTCCCGCTCATGGGAGCAAGAAAATGAGTCAGAGTCTTCAGACAAGCATCCTATTATAAATCCGTTGGCATTCTCCACGGTAGGGATGGACTCTACGCCCCCATCAGGGAAAAGTTTTGTGAAGCCGATACTAAGGAAGAAGCTCATGCATTGGGCCCATGCTTCCCGTTTTGCCGGACATACAGGTATCCAAAAAACCCTGGAGTTTATCTCTAGGTCCTATTGGTGGCCAACTCTGAAAAAGGACGTCTTGGAGTTTATTGCATCTTGCCCAAAGTGTGCCCAACATAAAGTATCCCGCCAGTCGCCTGCGGGGCAACTGGTTCCACTATCCGTTCCCCGTCGACCATGGACCCACTTGTCGATGGATTTCATTACAGACTTACCCATGTGCAACAAGTTCAATACCATCTGGGTGGTAGTTGACCGGTTCACCAAGATGGCACACTTCATTCCTCTCACCGGTCTTCCGTCAGCTTCCAAGTTGGCTCAAGTATTCATACAAGAGATCTTCCGACTCCACGGTCTTCCTGAAGAAATTATCTCAGATCGAGGAGTTCAATTCACAGCCAAATTCTGGCGAAGTTTATGTCAAGTCCTCCAAGTCAAGCTAAAGTTTTCCACGGCTTACCATCCTCAGACCAATGGTCAAACCGAGAGGGTGAATCAGGACTTGGAGGCCTTCCTCCGCATCTATGTGTACTCCTCTCAAGATGACTGGGTTCAATTACTTCCCTGGGCCGAGTTCTGTCATAACAACCAGTATCATTCTTCATCTGCTTCAACACCATTCTTCACTAACTTTGGATTCCACCCTAAAGTCCCTGAGTTCCAACCGCTTCCAGCAACTTCTGTTCCCGCAGTGGATATCACCTTGCATCAGTTTGCCAATATCTGGAAGAGCGTACGATCAGCTCTGCTCAAGGCATCGTTCAGGTACAAGAAGTTTGCGGATAAGAAGCGTCGAGCAGTTCCTGCTCTCAAGGTGGGTGATCGGGTATGGTTATCCACGAAGAATTTGAGGTTAAGAGTTCCCAGTATGAAGTTTGCACCTCGCTATATCGGTCCTTTCAAGATTGAACAAGTCATCAATCCTGTTGCTTACAGACTCCAGTTGCCTCCCTTCTTAAAAATACCCAGGACATTCCATGTTTCCCTGTTGAAACCGCTGATCTTGAATCGGTTTCATTCCTCACTTCCTCCAACTCCGAAAGTCCAAACTCAACGAGGCGTTGAGTATGAAGAGGCCAAGATCCTGGACTCACGTCACCGTTACGGTCAACTACAATATCTTATTGACTGGAAGGGTTATGGTCCTGAGGAACGTTCATGGACCAATGCTTCTGATGTCCATGCTCCTGCCTTGGTCCGGAGATTCCATTCCAAGTTTCCTCAAAAGCCAAAGAAGTGTCCTGGGGCCACTCCTAAAGGGGGGGGTGCTGTCACGATCCGGGTATCTGGACGCCATTTCTTACCCATCAGATGCCTCCTAAGGCTGGCTCAGCGCTCCAGGACCGGATCCCATCTGTTATCCTGATGTGTACATTCCTGTATCCTCTCCTGTCACTCTGGGACGCTGTCACAGTAAACGCCATATTACACCTGGCATGGCGTCTCCCGCGGCCTCCGCCGCCGTCCCTGAACTTCTGCATGCAGAGTGTCTGAGTGGCGATTACGTCAGCCGCGGCCTCCGCTGTGTCCGCGTGGTTGGATGTGCATCTGTCAGCCTGGCGCCTCCTGTCTCCGGTGGCCGGCGCCGCCATTACTGTTTTCATTACCACATGGATTACAAACCAAACTTCCCTCCAAGTGTCTGCATGGGCGCAGCCATCTTGGATTCTGTCAGCTGATCATTTCCACCAATCTGTTCTCAGTATTGATAATCTGCATAATTGCCTAGCCAATCCCTTCCTTGCTGCAGGTATAAATACACTGTGCCTGAGCAAGGAAGGCGTCAGTGCTTTGGTTGTCAAACCTAGTTCCTGTTTGTCTCTCTCCTGTGATTGTCTTCCAGGTTCCAGCTCCTGTCTCAAGACTTCCACCATAGAGACCCGCACCAGCATTCCACCTGCGGTGTAGCCTGACTCTCCAATCCATTGTGGATTCATCTGTTTCCAGCTACAACATTACCTGCTTCCAGCTCAGCTTCCAGCAGAGTACAGCTTCCCTTAAAGGGCCGGTGTCCTTTCTACACTTTACCACTCTCCACCGGTATTATTATTTCTCCGCTCTCAAGTTCTACATTTCAGTTCATATTTCATCGCTCCCAAGTTCATTTATTATTTAACTGGTTCCAGCCAGTATCCACTCCGTGCTAACAACAGTCTGGTTCCAGCCAGTATCCACAGCAGCTGTTTTATCTTCAGCAACCCAGCTTTTCCTGGAACACCAGCTGGCACAATCCTGGGTTATCTCCATTGCTACAGTCGGGCCTGGTAAGGACTTTCCATCTAGAAGATCATAAGAACTATCTCACACTACCAGTGCCCTGTGGCTCCTGCCATCCTGTAGTACCCAGGAACTGTATTTATTCTTTGCTGACTTTTACGTTTTCTTTTACTGCTGCTGTGTTGCGGAGTTGTCATAATAAACATCATTGACTTTTATCCAAGTTGTCGTGGTCACGCCTTCGGGCAGTTATTATTCATGTTACTTACATGTCCAGGGGTCTGATACAACCTCCCAGGTTCCGGTACATCTCAGCCCCTACAACTGAGGCTGCCTCCCGTCAGCTCAGGCCCTCAGTTGTGACAACACTACAGTTCTTCTGTGCTGTCCTGGCAACATCATCTGCAGAATATAAAGCGGAGAGAATACATTGGCAGAAATTGACTGGAAGAGCATGCTAGTGTTTGGTGAACCACAAGCACTAGCATGCCCTTCCAGTCATTGGTTGATAGTGCATGCTGGAATAATAAAAAAAATTTGATATATGTATATATTTGTATATATATATATATATATATATATATATATATATATATATATATATATATATATATGCATCCGCAATTGGGGATGGAATTGTAAGTGCAGTTTAATTTCATATAACCCTAATTTACCACCACTTATTAATCTTATCTTTATCATCTTTATCTTAATGTAATGGGAAGTTCTTCTATATTTGTAATCCAACATGAGATTACAACACCCCTTCCCACACACAATAAAAGCTGATGCAACTGATGCTGTGACCGCTGCTTCAACCTGGTCTGTGACCTGGATTGACCAGAACTTCCCTTATAAACAGTCACAATAGGCCAGTTTGGGAGAACGCTTGTGATTGGCTGATGGGCTAATTGGGACTCTCTGTCAGTCCATGTCACAGGCACCCAGAGATGGACACCGGTAGCAAGCAATTGTCAGCGGTATAGATTTTTTGCTTTCTCACATTGGACTTTATAAACAGAAGATTTTCCCGTTGGATTTTATTTTACAGTAAAGGGATGACTAGGGTTTGGGAATGTCAGGACAAATTCACTAACCCATGTAAACACATCCAGCACATATTAAACATATATATAACACATGTAAACCACATAATAAAAACATGAGCTGCGTTTTCACATGTGGTTTACACTGGCTTTATTGGACAGATACACAACATCAGTGGGCAACTGACCAAGAGACCCCTGCACACTGAAAAATAGTTTAATCAATTTTATCAATATTGCGGTGAGCAGCTATGGTGGCTTTCAAGGTTCCATCCCCAACCTGAGCCAAGACGCGTTTATTTATATGCTCAACGGACAGACCTAGGCTAGAAGGAGGACCCGGTAGGCTGCCAGGAACAGGCCACGCATGTGGGAGGGGTTAGTCTGATATGACTTTCAGTATACAATCAGTAGGTGATATAGGTTTACAACCCCCCCCCCCCCTCCCCATTAGCTGAACGAATACTCACATTAGCATAAGGTATTAAATTAGGCTTCCACAGCTGCCTGCAACTGTGTCTGCTTTGTCCCTATGATTGGCTACATGGGTGTGTGACTGAGCGATGCATATTGCCGGGTCGGGGAAGCCAATGTGAAATGGTCCAGTGCCGAGTCGCACCTGAGAAGGACCCATTTCCAATTCCTGGGTGTGACCTGGCATTACAATGTGAAAGCGGCATGAGTGTTAGACTGTCCTAACCTGACTGTCTCACCTCGATGTATTGCAGGTAGCAGCTAGGGCACAGGCCAGGAAGCTAGACTGCGACAGGCAGAGGGAGGAGGCAAAATTGACTTTAAAAATTGGTGTGCCTATTAAGGGATTGCATCAGATTCAGTTTAGACTCCAGTTGCAGGCTTTATGGGAATGCCTACAAGTTTTTCTGTATTTTCAAAGTGGCAACCATTTATTTTTAAAGCGACAACCATGTAAAAGATAAAAACCAGGTTGGTCTTGCCTTTTAAATGATTGCCACTTTAGAAATATTGCAGACTCGCCAGAATTCCACACACAGCCTTCAGCTCGCATGTTATTACATAAGCCCCCAAGACAGCTGCAAAGTAAATGCTATCAATTAGGCAAAGAAACCATCTTCATCTGATGACAGTTTGTAAATAACATCAGTACTTAGTAAATTTTGCACTATACTACGGTAAGGGCCTAATTCAGAGTTGATCGTAGCTACGATCAGTTACTCAGACATGCGGGGGGATGCCCAGCACAGGGCTAGTCCGCCCCGCATGCCTGGCTCTGCCCCGCCACACAAGTACAAAAGCATCGCACATCGGCCCTGTCTCCGCTACTGTATCCCTTAACCACCGGGTACTGTGGGCCTTGTTAAAATGGATTTTTAGTAAAATCCGACCTGTGCCCTTGCCCTGGAGGTCTAGTGGGGTCCCTGCAAGGCCACAGTATCCACGCCAGTGCTTGCGGTCCAGGCTTTGACCTGTAGCCCCTCCCCCAGGCGCCATTTACTGCAAATGTTCCCACCCTGAAGCTGCATCTCTCTGCCTCCCTCACTCCCTGTCAGCGTTTGGGCGCCATTTCTCACATGCTGCGCTCATCCTGGGACTGCTGGGCTCTGTCTCCTCTGTAAAGCCGCCTGCATCCAGTGCTGTGCATTTACAGGACACTTAAGTATTCTACATGTCTTTAGACAGCGTTAGTTAAGAAAGAGTGCATACATTCAGGGTTATTTATTACAAGTACCCTGTGACATACATCCAGTTTCACTGTCCAGTTGCATTGTTATATCTATATTATTATATAGCATTCCTCTGTAGTCCATTTACTTAGTATTGCTAGTCCAGTACAGTTTTATTGTTGTTTGTGATCATTTCTGCATTGTACATGTGACTGAGTGTGTGCCAGTAGCTCCCATGTAATCTCTATTCAGTGTATCCCACAGGTTTTGCTATCCCTATATTCTATACCCTGAGGGGGGCTACGTGCATCAGGGTCCTATAGATATAGTGTTTCACAGGATATATACTTGTTTGGTATCTTTCTCTGTGAAGTTACAGTCACTGTTTACCTTTTAAAATTCCCTATTTTGTACTCTGCTTGCAGTCACACTGTGAGGGTATTTTTGCCAGGTACTCGGTCTGCTTAAATTGTACTTTTTGTCACCTTAGGGATACGATTACAAATAATGTCTGCTATCCAGGGTGAGGATTCCAGGGCTGATCCTGCACCAGGCAGTGCTGACGTCATGGATGGTCATGAGGAAAATATAGCAGCAGAGGGTTCAGGTACTGGGGTCTCTGCACCCCAGGGTCAGTTGGCACTTGGCAGCACCACGGGCAGATCAAGTTTCACCGTGGGCTACCTTTACTACTTTACTGACTATGCTGGTAACTAGGCTTACGCCCTATGGGACCTTCTGTGCCATTACAGCCACATATTGTCCCTGCACTTAATCCACCATGGGCAGATACTCTGTCTTCTCAGTTATAGCAATTAAACCAGTCTCTGGTTAAACAAAAAGCTAACCCTCGCCCGCCTAAGACCAAGGTGTCCTCTAAACGGGCCATTATCTCCTCAGAATCCACGCATGTCCCGGATACTTCTTCCGATGAAGATGGCGCTTACACTGACCCCACTGACACTGATCCAGATACTTCAGATGGGGAAACTCTGACACAAGTGGATGTTCCTGACCTCTTGGAGGCCATCAGGCTCATTCTTCAAATTGACGATGACGAGTAGCCTCCTGCTACCTCTAAGAAACACGATAAGTTTAAACGTCAGAAGGTGACTAAATTGCTCCTACCCCATTCTGACCACCTGGTTGACATACGTCATGAATCCTGGGAATCTCCAGGTACACAATTTTCACTATCTAAAAAGTTGCTGGCTCGTTATCCCCTCGCGGCAGAGATCAGTAAAAAGTGGGAAACCCCACCTCCGGTGGACTCTCAGGTTGCATGCCTAGTGGTGTCCTCGGCTCTGCCTGTCACTACCGTCACCTCCCTGAAGGAACCGATGGATAAACGTGTGGAGGGTTGCTTGAAGTCCATTTACACTCTTGCATGGGCTGTGCATAGACCCACTATAGCGTCTGCCTGGGCGGCGAAAGCTATTGAAGCCTGGGTTCAGGAAGTTGAAGCAGAACTACCTTCTACTTTTTCTGATAATGCTAGACAGTGTCTTTCCTATATCATTACGGCCTCTCCTTACATTCAGTAGGCGGCTTCTGATGCCGATGTCCTGGTGGCCAAGCCATCTACTACGTCCATTCTGGCTCGCAGGATTCTCTGGTTGCGTTCCTTGTCTGTAGACCTGGACTCTAAAAAGACCTTGGAGGTGATACCCTTTAAGGGGGAACATACTTTTTGGGGAAGACCTCAACAAGATTGTTGCTGATTTTGCGTCAGCTAAGACTGCTTGTCTACCTAGTACTACTCCTTCGGCTCCGAAGGCTAAAAGTACTTCCTTTCGTTCCTTTCGACCTCCAGGTAAAGCAAAGTGTCAGGCATACCCAAACAAGACACGCTCTTTCAAATCTACCAAGCCCAAACCAAAATGTGCCTGGGCTGCCAGTCAGCCTGCTTCCAAAACGGATAAACCAGCTGCATGACGGGGCGGGCCTCCCCCTGGGGGATTCCAGGGTAGGAGGCCGACTTCTACGGTTTGCTCAGGTGTGGTTAAAGACCACTTCGGATTCCTGGGTAAGAAAAGTCGTCGCTCACGGTTACGCCATCTCTTTCAAGAAACGTCCCCCTCCTCGGTTTTGCTCAACAAACATCTCTTCGGATTAGGTGAAAGCAAAGACGTTCCATATGGTGGTGCAATCTCTCCTGGATACAGGAGTGATAGTGCCGGTGTCTCTGGCTCAGAGGGGCAGGGGGTAATATTCCACGCTGTTTCTGGGCCCAAAACAGAATGGGTCCTCCTGGCCCACATTCTCAACCTCAAAACTTTGAACAAATTTGTGAAGGTTTCCAAGTTCCGTATGGAAACTCATCGTTCTATTGTTCTGGCCTTGGCGCCCATGGACTATATGGTATCCCTGGACATACAGGATGCGTACCTACTGGTCCTATTGCCATTTCGCATCAGCAATACCTGCGGTTTGCTATTGGCAACCTACATGATCAATTTCAGGCCTTATTTTTTGGTCCGACCACGGCTCCACGAATTTTCACCAAGGTCATGGCGGTTATGACGGCTCTCCTTCGCCGTCGGGGCATCAGGATCCTACCGTATCTGGACGATCTGTTGATCCTGGAAACCTCACCAGAGGTTCTCCTTCGTCATTTGGAACTGACTATTCAATTCCTACAAGCCCACGGGTGACTCATCAGCTGGAAGAAATCCTCCCTGGTCCCTGCTCAAGGCATGCTGCACCTGGGAGCGTTGTTGGACACACACAAGCAGCAGCTGTTTTTGTCTCCGGACAAGGTCCTGAAACTTCAGTACAAAATAAGACACATCCTATCTCGCCCACATCGATACACTCGGCGATGCAAGTACTGGTCCTCATGGTGTCGGCTTTACGCTCAATTTCACTCCTGCTCTCTCCAGAAGTTGATTCTCTCCAAATGGGATGGCTTACCCCACCGGATCAGGACTTGCATGATCTTCCTAACTCCGGAGTTGCGCCTGTCTCTGTCCTGGTGGCTCCAGGATCAGCGATTGAACAGGGGTCGTCCCTTCTGGATCTCCAACTCTGTCCTGCTGACGACGGATACCAGTCTGAGGGGCTGGGGCGCGGTATTGGAGAAACACTCTCTTCAGGGTCGGTGGACCAGGGAAGAGTCTCTCCTCCCGATAAACATTCTGGAACTGCAGGCAGTGTTCAATGCATTGACTCTAGTCCTGCCTTGGATGCAGATCAGGCCTGTTCAAGTACAGTCAGACAACACCACCACGGTGGCGTACATAAATCAACAAGGCGGCACTCAAAACCGCATGGCAATGAGGGAAGTGTCAAGGATACTTCAGTGGGCAGAACGCCATCTGCCAGCCATATCGTACGTGTTCATTCCGGGAGTCCTCAACTGGGAAGCGGACTTCCTCTGTCGTCAGGACGTACACGCCGGAGAGTGGAGCCTTCATCCAGAAGTATTTAAACTCCTAGTGGACAAGTGGGGCCTACCAGATGTAGACCTCATGGCGTCTCGACACAATCACAAGGTTCCAGTCTTCGGAGCAAGAACAAGGGATCCTCAAGCATCGTTTGTGGACGCACTTGCAATTCCATAGAACTTTCGGCTGTCGTACGTGTTCCCTCCGGTGTCACTCCTGCCCAGGGTAATAAGGAAGTTCAAGAAAGAAGGAGGACTCCTACTTCTACTCGCTCCAGCGTGGCCCAGACAACATTGGTTCTCAGACCTACAGGGTCTCTCGATAGAGCGTCCTCTTCTACTTCCACAATGCCCAGACATCCTCGTTCAGGGCCCCTGTGTCTACCAGGATTTGGCCCGACTGGCTTTAACGGCATGGCTATTGAAGCTTCCGTCCTAAGGGCCAAAGGTTTTTCTGAGGCGGTCATTCAAACTATGTTGAAGGCCCGTAAACTGGCTTCTGCTCGAATTTATTATAGGGTCTGGAATTCTTATTTCACATGGTGTGCGGCTAAGAATGTTGACGTATTCAAATTCAGTACTGCCAATCTGTTGGCCTTTCTCCCACAGGGCCTGGACTTAGGCTTGCGTCTGGCCTCTCTCAAGGTTCATATTTCGGCCTTGTCAATTTGGTTTTAGAGAAAGATTGCGACTTTGCCTGATGTTCATACTTTCACTCAGGGTATTCTCCAAATTCAACCTCCTTACATGCCTCCTGTGGCTCCTTGGGATTTGTCGGTTCTGGACGCCTTACAAGAGGCTCCTGTTGAACCCCTAGTGTCAGTGGACCTTAAATAGCTCTTAAGGTCTTGCTTTTGTTGGCTATTGCCACTGCTAGACGGGTTTCAGATTTGGGTGCCTTATCCTGTTGGTCACCTTACCAGATTTTTCACCGTGACCGGGCGGTTCTTAGGACCCGCCCTGGTTATCTGCCTAAGGTGGTGTCTTCTTTCCACCTTAACCAAGAAATTGTGGTTCCGGCCTTTACCTCTCCAGGTTTGTCATCCAAAGAGAAGTCTTTGGATGTGGTACGGGCTCTCCGTATTTATGTGAAAAGAACGGAGTCAGTTCGGAAATCTGACTGTTTGTTCTTTTTGCTTTTCACAAACGTGGCTGGCCTGCTAATAAGCAGACCTTGGCCAGATGGATTAGAATGGTGATTGCACATGCTTATGTTCAGGCTGGCTTTCCAGCTCCTGATACCATCAAAGCCCCCGCCGTGGTGCGACCCTTAAACAATTGTGCAAGGCGGCTACGTGGTCCTCAGTGAACACGTTCATAAGGTTCTACGCCTTCGATACTTCCACCTCCCAGGATGCCTTCTGGACGCCGGGTTCTTGTGCCCACTACAGTGCATCTCCTTCCATGAGGAACTGCTTTAGGACATCCCCGATGTTATTTACTGTGGAATACAGTGTACCCCGCTGCAGAAAAGGAGATTTATGGTAAGAACTTACCTTTGTTAAATCTCTTTCTGCGAGGTACACTGGATTCCACAGGGCGCCCACCCTGACGCACTTAGCTTCTTTGGGTTTGTATGGCATTAGCCGCAGGTACCTTCTCCTGTCATGAGAATGCGGTGCTGTGTGGCTACTAACTGTTGTCGTCTCTTTTTTACCTGCTACTGCATTGGACTGGTTAACAAAACTGAGCTCCTGTGCACGGAGGCGGGGTTATAGAGGAGGCGGCGCTATGCATCTTTGAAACAGTCAAATCTTTCAGCCTGTTGGTGCCTTGGATCAAGATCCTACTCTACATCCCGATGTTATTCCCTGTGGAACTCAGTGTACCTCGCAGAATACCATATATCTCCTTTTTTTACAGTTTCTTATATAGCGCAGTACATTTTGTATCTCCTGATATACTCTGTGCTGCTGGGGGACCGTGCTGCTTCCACTATATAACTCTCTGTGGGTTTGTGCTACCTGCATTCTGCTGCTCATATCATGTCACTGGCCCTGTCACATGCAGCCCGGTCATCACTGACATATCATGCATGTCCTGATATAGTCTCTGCTGCTGGCCCACCCCTAGGGGTGCTAGTGGTGTGTTACCCCCACAGTGTTTGTTCCCAGAGTGTAAGTCATATGTGTAGAAAGTTTGGTGTAAATTGCTCCAGGCATTCCAGAGTTATGCGGTCTACTGAAAAACTCTGTGCTGCTGCCTCACCCCTAGGGGTGCTAGGGGTGTCTTACCCCCACAGTGTTTGTTCCCAGATTGCGAGTCATATGTGAACCAAGTTTGTTGTAAATTGCTGCAGGCATTCCAAATTTATGTTGTCTGCTGAAATAGTCAGTGCTGCTGCCTCACCCCTAGGGGTGCTAGGAGTGTCTAACCACCACAGAGTTTGTTCCCAGATTGTAAGTCAGATGTATACCAAGTTTGGTGTAAATTGCTCCAGCCCTTCCACAGTTATGCTGTCTGCTGACATTCTCTGTGCTGCTGTCCCACCCCTAGGGGTGCTAGGGATGTGTGACCCCCACAGTGTTTGTTCCCAGAGTGTAAGTCATATGTGTACCAAGTTGTAAATTGCTGCAGCCTGGCATATCAAAGTTATGCTGTCTGCTGAAATACTCAGTGCTGCTACGTCACCCCTGGGGGTACTAGGGGTGTATCCCCCCCCCCCCAACAGTGTTTGTTCCCAGATTGTAAAGCTTATGTGTACAATTTTTGAGTACATTGCTCCAGCAATTCCAGAGTTATGCTGTCTCCTGATATACTCTGTGCTGCTGTCTGCCCCCCTAGGGGTGATAGGGATTTCTATTTTGTTTTAGTTAGTTGCCTCCACCGTGTTTTAATATGCTCGTATGTCAAATTTCACGATCTTCGCTTGTAAACTGTGGATTTGTATAGAAATACAGACAAAAGGACAAAGTTTCACTTTTATATAGTAGATTGATTTTTCAATGTATTAAATCACAGGTTCTCAAACTCGGTCCTCAGGACCCCACACAGTGCATGTTTTGCAGGTCTCCTCACAGAATCACAAGTGAAATAATTAGCTCCACCTGTGGACCTTTTAAAATGTGTCAGTGAGTAATTAATACACCTGTGCACTTGCTGGGTTACTTGCAAAACATGCACTGTGTGGGGTCCTGAGGACCGAGTTTGAGAACCACTGTATTAAATTATTTACTAATCGCGGCTTCTTTATCCAGTTTATTGGAAGTGTCACAGTTATTTATTAATGAATCACCACAAAATTTGCAGCCCTAAGTTAACTCTTCCTCCCGAATCCGAAAGTCCAAACTAAATCACTTTATCTGCCTTACGTTTCGAGTTACGTCAAAAAGGCACGTTTTTTGAAAATACTTAAAAACGCTAAGTTCAATCAACATTATAATAATAATAATAATAATAATAATAATAATAATAATAATAATAATAATTTTATTTATATAGCGCTCTTTCTCCAATAGGACTCAAGGCGCTTAACAGATACATAGCATAATATAGTACAGAAAATAATGAAGTACATTTTCATAAAATACAGAAGCATGAAGATACTAAAAGGGACACTATGGAAATGCTTTAGTAAACAGAAAAGTCTTGAGTCTACTTTTAAAGGATTCTATAGTTGGGGCCTCTCGCACTGTGCGGGGAAGTGAGTTCCATAAAGTCGGAGCCGCATGACTAAAAGCTCGACCCCCAGATGAATTACGGTAGATTCTAGGTACTGCTAAAAGTCCTTCATCTACAGATCGCAGTAATCGAGTGGGGCAGTATGGGGTCAGAAGCTGTTTCAGGTACCTTGGGCCTTGGTCATGTAATGCTTTGAAACTCAGTAAGCCAATCTTGAAGATATCCCAAATTTTTGTAGGTGCTTAACAAGGTACACATTATTACCGCACAAAGTGGAGAAAAAAAATAATGAAGTTGACGTTAAATTACTGTTGTACCGCATACATAATTAACACGAGAAACCATGAAATTTAAAAACTTAAACATAACTTGAGTCAACAATCACATTATCTTTCCCTTGTTTGGAACCTGTTGTAACGGTCTGTAATTTTCCTTAAAGTGTCAGCAGACCGTGCCTTCAGGTACTTTCTTGGATAGTGGGCACTTCCATTACACAGGGGACTTGAATAAAAGGAACAAAACACTGAAGGCCAGGACAACACATTTGTTGATTGGTTTCGTTTCATGAAGTGTACCAGCACAAATTGTTCCTCCTTATTACATTGAATAATATACCCAATGTACCAGATGTTATTGTACACTGCTGTTATGTATGTTCCTGGTTGCAGATCACTTTTGTCTACATTTTCTGTGACTGTGGTCATAGTGAAACTAAAGGGGTTATGCAATTAGCCACGGTAAATTAACGCGGATAATTGTCCCAACGGGGGCTATCCAATCGCACTGGCTTATCATGGATTTTGTTTCACCTGCTTAAGGCAGGTGAAACAAAATTCACGGAAATGGGGCAGTTTCTACCAAAAACACACAGATTTCTCTGAACCAGAGTGTTTTTGGAAGATAATGTATTTTTTTTTACAGGTGACCAAATTGGATAGCCTGTAAAAAAATATGAGTGAAACATCTGTAAAAATCGCCTGAAGTATTTTCACCTGTAATTGGATACCCCCTCAAACTGTGGTGCCTGCTGTCTTTATGTCATCTGATGATTGAAATATGTGTACTTCATCATAACTAATAGGCAGAAATTACACAGTCTTTGCTGTTTCTAGATGGCTGTGCAGCTTGGTTTTGCAGTCTTGTATTTCATTTTGTGACACATAGAAAAACTTTATGCCATGTATCTTTTCAGCCCAGCTATACAGGTCCAAAGGTGTCCATATGTGACGAGTTTCCACTGCTTGCAGACTGATGCGGGTGGCTAGACGTTTACTAACACCATCACTTAAGTAGTGATACTCCAATTTTAGTAATAGTTCCGCTAAGTGTTTCATAACTACGGTAATGAAGGCATGCACAGTTATGGCTACATGGTTACAGGTATCACTTATAACACACAGACTCACACATAGTTTAAAGTGTCACACAATCATCTTGCCTATAAAACAATGTAGCCACGCTAAACGTTGCTTCGTTGCAATGGTGCCTGCAAATGCACGCCAATGGAAGCCTATGGAGCGAATGGTGACTGTGATCAGTTGCAGCACTGCGCTTTCGCACTATGCCGCGATGCGTATGCCATGCGCACGCATCGCAGCATAGATGAGCGTGGCTCTATCTGTATACAGCAAATGGGTGAAGTGTTGCTTGTGAAGTGTCCCAGTGGAATCCTTGAATTGCATCCTGACACACAAATTAATAATTTTCTGTAAAATCTAGTAACACATAGCTTCTGTTTCAGCGAATGGTTTCCTTCAACTGGCGTAGGTATTCAGCCTGCTTCATCAACAGCACTACAAATAACTTCACAGTATTGTTCCACAGTACTAGCGATTGTAACCAATTTACTCTGGTCAGTGTGGACCCACTGCTTATAAACAGGTGGTGTTCATGTGACCGGCGGTTGGGAGAACGGCTCACATGACCTCACCAACATCCCGCCCCCTCACTATCCCGAAAGTCGGCATGCCAACCAACAGGGACTATTTCCACTCGTTGATGTCCATGACACCCATTGAGTGGGAATAGAACCGTCGCCACCAAGCCCGCAAGGGGCTTGCTGCACTCGCCCCTCCCCGCCGGGATCCCAGCATCTGTATGAGACCGCCGGTCAGCCATACCACTCCCCTTATTAACAATTGTGTCCTCATCATCCATGTCACTGTCATGAAAAGGTTTGGCAACTATTGTCTCAAGTGCTTCCAGACCTGGAAATTTATAACACTGATGAAGCATACAGGTTTTTGAGACTGAAGAACAAACAAGGATTTCAGTTAGGTCTTTGTAGTACATCTTTAGTGGTAGAGCGGCAACTAATAATTTTTAAAGTTTTGGTGAGTTTCGCAAACACGGGACAGAATGAATACCTCTTGCCGTAACACTAACACACCATGTAGGTTGTAAGGAACAAACCTTAGACAATCTAACGTGAATATGTGGAAAACGGTATTTGAAAGCAAGATAAAGCTCTTTCAAGTTTACTAGGAGTAACTTTTTCTGTTTGTGAATTTTTTTTCCTCCTGGAACTTTTACAGAAACAGACTTTCTTTCCAGGGCACATCCGAGAATGTTCATCGTCTTCGTGAAACTGCTGTACCTGATGTTTTACCTTAATTGTTTTACCAAGTATTCTGTGACATTACATAAGTTAGGGACTCAAGTTATGTTTAGGTTTTTACATTTCATGATTTCTTGTGTTAATTATGTATGCGGTGAAACAGAGTACCTTACTGATTTTTTGTGTGGTAGTAATGTATAGCTTTGTTAAGCACCTTAAAAAAAAAAATTGGGATATCTAATGTTGATTGAACCTAGCGTTTTTAAGTCTCCTTGAAAAATGTGCGTTTTTCCCATAACGAAACGTAAGGCAGATAGTGATTTAGTTTGGATTTTTGGATTCGGGAGGAAGAGGTACTTTAGGGGTCCAAATTTCATGATGATTCCTTAATAAACACCCGTGATACTTCAAATAATCTGGATAAAGAAGCCGCGATTAGTAAATAACTTAATACATTGACAAATCAATATTTAATAAACAAATAGTCAGACAGTCAAGATATTTGGCAGAAATAGTTGTTTTGACATCCTCTCAACGAAAAAATTTTTTGTAAAAATCTGAGATGGCTGGTGGACATTTCATTTTTTGGGGGGTGATTTGATGTGGAATGACCCAGTACTGTACACCCATTTTGTGAATCATACTTGAGCCACTGTATATGACCTCCTAGGAATGCTTAGTCCAATCTTGCATGACGGATTTGTCAGTGTGGTCAAATTAGGTGCAGTATGTTCTTCTGACAGGTTTTTGAGCTAAGTGTTATGCCTTATTTTTAGACCTTATTTGTACACGTGATATTGTATTATACGAAGTGCAGAAGTTGTAGATTACTGTATGTTGCAGTCAGAGCTATTTGTGCACTACTGCCTGGGATACTGACGCACAGTCATCACGCTGCCTCTGCAGATTCTCCACCAAACGTTCTGTATATCTGATGTGTGTGAGACGTTTTCTCTGCTTTTCACTCCCATCCCATGGGAAACACATTCATGCTTTGAATTCCCACAGCCCTCTGCCCACAGAGCAGATTTATATATAGAACAGCAGCTCTTTACAATTCCCACAAATGTATTTTAAGCTACGTTTTACTATAGTTTGTTTTTTTAACTTGTGAAATAATCTTGATTTCGGCTACCTGTATCTTTGTCCGATTCTCCAGCCTCTGTCTTCATCATAAGAAAAAGAAAATGTGCCCTTTTTCAATTGTCTGTTTTTACATATCCGCACATAAGCGGTCATCTACTAGTCACAGTTTTTAACAATTCCTTCATCTCTTAAAACATAAATAATAGGTTTTAATAGAGTATTATTTATTGAATAACAAAACGAAGCCATCAGTTGGTTAGGCTTGTTAGCAGCATTTTAGAGTGTTCCAAATGCTCAATATCAGATGTAGTGATTTAACATGCCTGCGTAGTATCCTCTGCGTTTTACTCATAGAATGTTTCACACCTCTCTTTAAACATGTAACCCACACCCTAAAAAGGTCATGTGAGCCAGGTGCTGCTAAACAACTATATATCTGATCATCAAAAAGTGCTTGATAATCAGAATCTTTGGCAGACTGGTCTGGAACATTTACGTCGGTGTAATCGCCATGTAAAGGAGAAATATCATCTTAAATGATCTAAGAGAAGCTGTTTGAACTGAAGTTCATTATCCTACAACTAGTATTTCTGACATGCAGTGCCGGCGCTACCCGCTCAGCAAGGTCCGCAATGCAGGGAGGCGCTGTGCATGATAGGCGCTCTCCATGTATTACAGACCTTGCTATTGCTGCCCTTTTCCGCTGCGCCTGTCACTCTGTGTGACAGGCAGCGGCGCCATCAGAAAGGAGAGCGGCTCCCCCTCCCTGCCTCCTTACCACTACCCTGCATGTTGCTGCCGGCTGCCGCAGCTTTTGCCTGTCACTGTATGACACGCAGCGGCGCCGGCAGCATGAAGAACAGCTCCCCCTCTCTGCCTCCTCCTTGCCGGAAGTGACGGCTACAGTAGTCAGAGGGAGCTGCCGCCGCCTGCAGAGCCGGAGTTAGAGCAACCTATGCGGGGACCACACACAGCGCAGCTATGGGCTGCAGAAAGCCCTACAAGTCTGGCAGCCGGAAGACATGTAGAGAAGCTCCCTCCACATTCCTCCTGGAGCTCAGCCGACCGCAGTTAGCAGAGGTATGACCATCACCTGCTCCCGGGAAGGCACCCTGATACAGCAGCACCTGGGAAGCAGACACTACTTCTTTTTTACCATAAAGAATCAGTTAAAGCCAACTACAGGTAAGCCTACCTGCCCTGGACATTTAACTATATTAACTGTCTATGGGGGTCATTCCGAGTTGATCGCACCAAGCAACTTTTTGCTGCTGGAGCGATCAACTAATCTCCGCCTATGGGGGAGTGTATTTTAGCATAGCAGGGCTGCGTTCGCTTGTGCAGCCCTGCTATGCTAAAAAAATTTCACTCAAAACAAGACCAGCCCTGGACATACTTACCCTGTGCGACGTATCCAGCGATGAAGGTCCCGGCTGTGACGTCAGACATCCGCCCTCCGTTCTCCTGGACACGCCTGCGTTTCTCTTACCAATCCCCGAAAACGGCTGGAAACGGTGAGTATCCGCCCCGGAACACCTCCCGCCTGTCCATCTTCTTGCGATCGCCGCTGCGATCACATTTGTCGTTGGCAACGGCGCGCGTGCGCTAAGCAACCGCCGCACATGCGCATTTCTGACCCGTTCGCACCGCATCGAAGAACCGCTGTGTGCGAACGGGTCGGAATGACCCCCCCATATACTTATTCAGTTGTGTACTAAACAAGGAAGACTATGGTGCCATTTATCAATGATCGCATTTGCAATGCAATCTGGGTGTGATATTAGCACCCAGGATCGCATTACAGAATGCGATCACATCGGTTGAATGTATCACCCGACACAGGCATGGACAGGAGCCCGTCCCTGTGATGTGCTGAATACACTTCTAGGGCTTCTGCACAGTCAGCCTTACCGCCAAGCACAGGGGCCATTTTCGGCAGAGGGTTCCTGGGAAACCCTGCCAGACCTACATCTCGTGAAGTGTAGCCCATAGGCCCTAAAGCTGCGGACAGTAGCGGTTTAAGGTGCAGGCTAGCTGTCCGCCTCCTGCTGGGCGCCCTCCGCTGGCCGCTTCCCGCTACTGACTTCCGCCCAGCTTCACGTTGGGCGGAAGTGAGGTATGAAGTGGCCGAAGAGATGGTCGAGAGGTGGGGGACCTACTGCCGCTGTCGGACCTGGTGAGTGAGGACACACACACACGCACACTATCTCTCTATAGAGAGACTCTACCTGGCGCAACGTGCGTAAGGGGCTCTACCTGGTGTAACATGCATAAAAGGGGCTTTACATGGTGTATTGTGTATAACGGGCTCTGCTCTACTGTGATGTAATGCGTGTGAGGTGCTTTAACATTGCATAATGTGAATAAGGGGTACTACTGTGTGGTGTAATGTGAATGACGGACACTATTGTGCGTTGTAATGTGAATTGGTACTATACTGTGGTCACGCCCCTTCCCTATGAAGCCATTGTTTGCAGGAGGGCGCCGAACTCCCTAGCACCGGCCCTGCTGACATGCCATTTGCCAGGTCACTATCCCCTCTGTGTGTCTTCAGCTCCATCCCTGTAGAGAACCTACCAGTGGAGGGCATATCAGTGCCTGGTAGTCTTCAAGGCCGAGTTTGGTGGCGACATGACCCACCACCTGTGTATTGTCAGTGTGCACGTTCTTCTAGCTTCTGTCACAAAAGCTGAGAATTTTACTATGTTGAGAGTAATGTCATAACTGCAAAGAGGTTCCACTTTTCCTGTAGTAAATTCTACATATTTGACATTTTTAAGCAAGTAAGCATTTCATTCCGGCTCCTTCATAAATGCGATCTCTCAATATGGCCCTCAGACCAGAAAAGATTGTGCACCTGTGATTTAAAGAGTTTCTTCACCCAAAATGTGTATTATAATGCTTAGAATGTGGAGATCGTCATTAAAAAAAAAAAGTTATTTCCCTATGTATCCCGTAGCTTGTCTTCGCCATAATGAGCCTACCATGACTCATGGACATGGGGCCAGATGTACTAAGCCTTGGAGAGCGATAAGCTACCAACCAACCAATCAGCTCCTAGCTGTGATTTTTCTAACACAGTCTTTAACATGGCAGTTAGGAGTTGATTGGCTGGTAGCTTATCTCTCTACACTTTATTACTTTCGAAGGCTTAGTATATTCCCCCCATGGTTACTGTGCGGAAACATAGCATGGTAACCTAGCATGATTATTTGCCAGCAGCATATCCCATCAGTCTGTTTGCTGTGGGCACAAATAGAATACTCCCTCACCTTTAGAATGTAAGCTCTCACGAGCAGGGCCCTCTTCCCTCATGTGCTTATCCCTTTCTTACTTTAATAATCTTCAACTGCACCAATTCCCACGGTTTTCTGCCACCCTGAGACTTATGACTGTCATCTGCTGATGCACCTATGTTTATATACCCTGTACTTGTCCTATATTGTCTTCAACTGTTATTCGCTGTTTTCCTCTTTTGATTATTTATTTATGTACTCTAACTGGGCGCTGCGGAACCCTCGTTTGCGCCATATAAATAAAGGATCATAATAATAATATGAGTGTGGTATGAGTTGCCGGCGGCCGGGTTCCCGGCGCCCAGCATACCGGCACTGGGATCCCGACTGCCGGCTTGCCGACTGCGGGGCGAGCGTAAATGAGCCCCTTGCGGGCTCGCTGCGCTCATCATGCTGCGGCCACGCTATTTATTCTCCCGGCCAGGGGGGTCGTGGACCCCTAAGAGGGAGAATAGATGTCGGTATGCCGGGTGTCGGGATTCTGGCGCCGGTATACTGTGCGCCGGGATCCCAACAATCGGCATACTGAATACCACCGTAATAATACTGCTAGCTTGTTTGATTTTTGCGCAGTAAATATGGTGTCTGAGCATTAAATAGGATAACAATGCTGCAGTAGATAAGAGCATGAGATACTAGTACTTATTATTTCTCTTATGTCCTAGAGGATGCTGGGGTCCACATTAGTACAATGGGGTATAGACGGGTCCACCAGGAGCCATTGGCACTTTAAGTGTTTGAGAGTGTGGGCTGGCTTCTCCCTCTATGCCCATCCTACCAGACTCAGTTTAGGAAATGTGCCCGGAGGAGCAGGTCACAGCTAGGGGAGCTCTACAGAGTTTCTCTAGTAAAGTTTATCTAAAGGCCCATATAGACGGGCCGATGTGGGAGAGATGTGTGCTGAGCGAACCGCTCAGCACACATCTCTCCCGTCGCTCAGCACAGCGCGAAGTGAGCGACCCGCTAGATTGGCCTGCATGCAGGCCAATCTAGCTTCAGCGATGGCCCCGCGCATCGCTATCGCTGTAGGGGGTACACACGGAGCGATAATGCTTAAATTCTAAGCAATCTAGTCAGATTGCTTAGACTATCGCTCCATGAGTACCCCCCTTTAGAGTTTATTTTTTTACAGGGAGGCTGCTGGAAACAGCCTCCCTGCTTCGTGGGACTAAGGAGGGGAGTAGTGTCCTACCCTATGGGGTGAGAGCCACTATCTCCGCTGACAGGACACTGAGCTCCTGAGGGGATAGATCGTTCCCCGCCACAGGGGATCGCTTACCCCTTACAGAGCTGAAGATTTGTGGCGAGTGAGTCACCGACCCCCCTTGCAATCGGGGGGCCGGTGTGAAGATGGCGGCATAAGGGTAGGTGCGCTCCGGAGGCTCAGCGGTACATAGTGCGGCTCTGTGAGGGGCCCCCTGAGCCAGCGCCTACACCCTACACTGGTCACACAGCCTGTCTGGGTCCCCGGATCTCAGCCAGCACAAATCCTCAGGCCAGTATAATCCTATGAAGAGCGGGAAGACAGCACTATTTTGGGGGCGGAGCTTCTCAGAGCGGACCCAGCAGCGTTCAGCGCCATTTTCCTGCCTGCACAACGCTGTCAGTGAAGAGCAAGTCCCCACACAGCAACTCCAGCTATCCATCACGGTACCAGGGGGTTGTAGAGGGGGGGGGGGGGAGGCTGCAAAACGACTGTGTAACCTATTAAGGTGCACAGTCAGCGCTGATAGGGGGTCTCCCTTTATATTAAAAGCGCTGTGTGTGGGTTGGCTCCAATCTCTGTGTCTCTCTTGCCGTTCTTGGGGGTGAAACTCTGTCTGCCCTTCCCTGTGTGTGTGTGGAGTGTCTGTGGTCTCCATTAAGCAATGTCCAGGGACTCTGTGTCATATGATGCAGAGGGTATGTCCTCTCGGTATCCGGACTCCAGGTCGACACACCTTAGGTCGACGCCAATTGGTCGACCCACCTTATGTCGACATGGACAAAAGGTCGACAGGAACAAGGTCGACGTGAGTTTTTCACAATTTTTTTCTTTTTTGGAACTTTTTCATACTTAACAATCCACGTGGACTACGATTGGAACGGTAAGCTGTGCCGAGCGAAGCGGTAGCGGAGCGAAGGCACACGCCCAAAGCATGGCGAGCGAAGCGAGCCATGCGAGGGGACGCGCTGCACTAATTGGGGTTCCCCGTCACTCTACGAAGAAAACGACAAAAAAAAACATTAAAAACTCATGTCAACCTTTTTCCATGTCGACCTTGTTCCTGTAGACCTTTTGTCCATGTCGGCCTAAGGTGTGTCGACCAATTGGCGTCGACCTAAGGTGTGTCGGCCTTTTTGTTGTCGACCCGGAGTCCCAGACCCGTCCTCTCAGGATGATCGCATTCCATGTAATCAGGATTGGTTTAGCACAGATTCCAGCAAGGGAGCCTGAGTAGTTATCCTCTATCAAATCTATGATTTCTCAGATTTCAAATAGGGTTGCACAAAATGAATCTGCAACTCGGGCATTACAGAACTCTATGGCAGTCTGGCCCAGTTCCGGTACATCAGGGCTCCCCGCTGTATATTCACATAAACGTACTCTTGCCCAGATCATGCAGGATGATACCGATTCTGATACTGCAGACGGTGACGGGGATGGGTTGCGGGGGGCTGCATCTCTTGCAAAAGGGGTGCAGTTGATGATAGAGGCTATTAGGGATGTGTTGAATATTGCTGATACAACACCCGAGCAGGTTGAGGAGGCTTACTTCACTGAAAATAAGAAAGCTTCGCTAACCTTCCCTGCGTGAAATGAATTAAATGCTATATTTGAAAAGGCTTGGGAAAACCCGGATAAAAAATTCCAGATACCTAAAAGGGTTCTGGTAGCGTTTCCTTTCCCGGTAGAGGATAGGAAAAAATGTGAAAACCCGTCTATTGTTGATGCGTCAGTATCCAGACTCTCAAAAAAGGTGGTTTTACCTGTTCCAGGATCTACCACCTTGAAAGAGCCGGCTGATCGTAAAATTGATAATACGCTCAAATCCATGTACACGGCTTCTGGGGCGATCCTACGTCCCACTATTGCCAGTGCTTGGATTGCCAAAGCTATAGTAAAGTGGTCAGGCACGTTACTTGAGGACTTGGATACTATGGAGAAATGTGATGTTGAATTGTTTTTACGTAACATTCAGGATTCGGCAGGATTTCTGGTAGAATCCATGAAAGACCTGGGTTCCATGGCTGCAGGGATTTCCTTCATGTCAGTATCAGCTCGTCGAGGACTGTGGTTGCGCCAGTGGTCTGCTGACGTGGAATCCAGGAGAAGTGTGGAAACCCTACCCTACACAGTGGCAAACGCAGGATTTAGCGAGGGGGGTTTCCGTGGGTGTGTATGTATATGTGCATGTATGTGTAAAAAAAATATAAAAAATAATAATATATATATATACATACATACACACACACACACACACACACACACACACACACAGTGGTTGAAGTGGAAATTTTGAAGAGTGGGTATGCAAAAGTCAAGGACGTAATTATGCTCGCCGAAGGCTCGCGCGCTCCAGGAAAGGGGGCGTGGTCACCCAAAAAGGGGTGTCCAGTGTAGTAGAACCCCTTATACTATCTAGTACTGATGCCCCTTTCACCTTGTAGCACACGGTACAAGCTGAAATTCACATTATAGCACACGGTACGAGCTGAAATTCACATTATAGCACACGGTACGAGCTGAAATTCACATTATAGCACACGGTACGAGCTGAAATTCACATTATAGCACACGGTACGAGCTGAAATTCACATTATAGCACACGGTACGAGCCAAAACTCACATTGTAGCACACTGAATGAGCCGAAATTCACATTGTAGCACACTGAATGAGCATAAATTCACATTGTAGCTCACTGAATGAGCCGAAATTCACATTATAGCACACTGAATGAACCGAAACTCACATTATAGCACACCGAATGAGCCGAAAGAGTCGAAATTCACATTGCAGCACACTGAATGAGCCGAAATTCACATTGCAGCACACTGAATGAGCCGAAATTCACATTGCAGCACACTGAATGAGCCGAAATTCACATTGCAGCACACTGAATGAGCCGAAATTCACATTGTAGCACACTGAATGAGCCGAAACTCACATTATAGCACACTGAATGAGCCGAAACTCACATTATAGCACACTGAATGAGCCGAAAGAGCCGAAATTCACATTGCAGCACACTGAATGAGTCGAAATTCACATTGCAGCACACTGAATGAGCCGAAATTCACATTGCAGCACACTGAATGAGCCGAAATTCACATTGTAGCACACTGAATGAGCCGAAATTCACATTGTAGCACACTGAATGAGCCGAAATTCACATTGTAGCACACTGAATGAGCCGAAATTCACATTGTAGCACACTGAATGAGCCGAAAATCACATTGTAGCACACTGAATGAGACGAAATTCACATTAAAGCACACTGAATGAGCTGAAATTGTGACAGCAGGGACAGCCAGAGTGACGACAGGGAGAGAGAGAGTGACGACAGGGAGAGAGAGAGTGACGACAGGGAGAGAGAGAGTGACGACAGGGAGAGAGAGTGACGACGGAGAGAGAGAGTGACGATGGAGAGAGAGAGTGACGACAGGGAGGACAGTGACGACAGGGAGGACAGTGAGAGAGTGATGACAGGGAGAGAGAGTGACGACAGGGAGAGAGTGATGACAGTGACGACAGGGAGAGAGAGTGACGACAGGGAGAGAGAGTGACGACAGGGAGAGAGTGACGATACTGACGACGGAGAGAGAGTGACGACAGTGACGACGGAGAGAGAGTGACGACAGGGAGAGAGAGTGATGACAGGGAGAGTGACGACAGGGAGAGAGAGTGAAGACAGGGAGAGAGGAGACAGCAGGGGAACATTACCTCATTTGTTGCTGGCAGCGGTGAGCGGTGGGCTGCTGGCGGCGAGCAGCATGCGGTGAGCGGCTGGCGGTGAGTGGCGTGCAGCCGTGCAGGGACAGGGAGCACAATGTGCAGCAGGATGGCCACTTCCCTCGCCTCTAGCTGCACTTTCAGTGCATTTCCGGGTCAGTGGAAGAAGTGGCGGTATACCATACCACCGTATATTGCCCCACTTCGACCACTGTGTGTGTGTATATGTATATATATATATATATATATATATATATTGATAATGCTGATTATCTTTACTGGAATGAAAGCTATACCTTAAACACACCTTAAATATACTTTAATCCTTTAGCCGCTGCGGCCGCTATACTTAATTCACACTACGCACCTTTTACGCTATTAGCGTAAAAGGGTTCCGTAGTGTACGGACTTAGCGTACACACGCCGCGCTGACGGTACAAAGTACTCACAGCGCATACACACCCAGAGATACACTTTAAAGCTTCTACAGCAATGCTATGCAATAATAGTACACTTTAAACCTTAGCAGGGCAATGAGGACACAACACCAATTGTGATTTTAGCGCTGGGTTCCGACACCACAGTGGATTATTTCTGAAAGGGGGTTTACAATACAAATTATACACTACAATACATAACAATATAACAGAATAATGGCTACAGTCAATGTACATACGTGAGTGAATTCGCTTGCGCAACCCGGCCGGTCCCCGGTCATCTGATAGATAACTTTGTGAGTCTTGTGTGTGGCCAGGCTGCAGCAGGCTTTATTTATACAATTCTTCCAAAAGCAGTACAATGGATACTGTAATCCCTTTGTCCATTGGACACAGGAATGCACTTTTACAGTACAGGAGAGGTCATAGGTTGATTTGAAAAGGTAGGCGATGTCTTTCTCAACTGCTCTTGTGGATGGTCTCCTCTGGATTCCCGCCGCATACATAATATACAGTAAATACAGTTTATATCTATATTCTGCTTCTGCACATAACTATCCGCAGGAACATGCGATCTTCCGCAGACCAACACCGGAATGTTACCCTTAAAATACCCTACAGCTGGATACCAAATACCACCTTATAACCTTAGTCTGTCCCCTCTTATCCTGTAAAGGTGAATCCCTTTGTTCTGCAACCATTTAAACATCTATTACTTTCTGATGTGGTGCAAGGAGACTATGTGTACATTGTGCACTATTTGGATTAAATATGTAATGTGTTCTGATGGCCCTCCATGCGTACACAAACTCTGCCGTAAATACCCATACCACGCGCCGATGCGCAGGACCGCGGGAGCGACCATACGCAAAGTGCGTACATGTGCACGCACTGCAGAACAAGTGCACGCGCAGTGGGCATGTGTGTGCAGTTTGTACGTGATGTGTGTTCTGTAATATTTTTCGACTTTGACAGTCCACCCTTTGGCAGTCACCAATAAATGCCACTATCTAATCACTAAACAGAAAAATATCAATACAATATCTACAGACGATTGGATGGTCGGAGGAGAGTTGTAGGTGGGAAATGTATGACCTAGTGGGATAGTAAAAAGCATGTATGTATGAATCCATGTCTGAGGGGCATGTATCATCGTGCCGTATATGTTTTAGATAAGCTTCGAGGTATTGCGAAGTATACATTAAATCCTTCTTATCCCGTATTAAGGGTCTGTAAGTGGGCCGAGAAACACTACCGAGCTCTTTTTGGCTTCTTGTTCCAACAAATGGGGTGCACATTTAGTTGATGATACATGGAGGGGGAACATATGTGAGTGCTAGTATATGTGGATATCACCTGTCGACTATGTGTGTCATTAACTGAAGGTTGTAGAGATGAAGATAAGACACATATCTAAAATACATTCACATAACATTTACATAAACATTCTTGGGTAGGGCTGATGCCTTTTCCGGATGGGTGTATCTGGGCAGAGGGGGAGACAAAGGAAAAACGGGTGAAAGAAACAGGCCATGGAATTCATTTGCAATCCTTATCATAACACTGTCTCTATGGATGGGTCGTAAATTAAATCTGCTGCTATGACAATGCCCTCGCTCCTTAAACTCATCAAATTTGTGCCGTGCTTGCGCCGCGTCAGAATTCGAACACACCTAAATATCAAGCCAATAATTATGACGACTCCCAGGATACAAAGGAGAAACTTCCCTACACTCATAATAACATTTTGAGCCCACTCTCCTAATCCTGAGAACCAATTTCGTGAGTTCAACCATGAGACCCAGCCGGTCAGCTCATTACCCACAGCGGTCAGGGTAAGGTTGTGTCTCCTCCGGAACTCCCACTTCAACTGCAATATATCATCCATCTTTTGATCGATAATCTCTGTGGGGTTGTCAGTGCTGTTTGTAATATACGTACAGCACTTCACACCATACTGAGTTGCCAAAGTGACACAGTACCCACCCGTCACGGCTGTGATATAATTAAGGACCATCTTGTGCTGGATCAGTTCCGTCTTGTAAGCTTGTAACTCCATTCCCGTATACCTGAAGGTGTCGTCATACATCTCAGTGATATTATCTATCAAGTTCGCTAGCGCATGGATATACCTATAATTTATAATTTCTCTGGCAGTACGGGTGATGTCTAATGCAAGAAGGAATTGAATCCCGGTGGATTCGTGGATCAAATCAGAGGCTACGTGCTCTGTCCTCTCTATGAGGTGTCTCTTGACGATGTGTTCATAGTGAGTATGAGTATAAGGAGCCTGAGCACTGCGGTGAACGTCTTTCATCTTATCATGGGTTATGATCATGACCTCTGGCAACACTCTTCCAACATAACACAATCCCTCTGAGCTCGCGGCAAGCCACTTGTACGCCTTCCTCCCACATATGAAATAGGCATCATCGGGGAGAACATAGGGGACAGAATATGACATTACCATATTACATACTTTCCAAGTGAAAAACCCAATCCCTAGTTCTCCCATCTGCTCAGTACAAGTATCGGGCTGGATGATATGAGCACAGTACCCTGGTGATACTTCTCCAACCCACATGGTCTTGCTTCCTCGAGTATACCTATACCGAAAATACCTTCCACTGTTGGCTATTTGGCGTACAAGTTCAGAGTCTATGGGTATCCTATCAGCTCTGTGCGAGAAGGCCATTGTCTGGTTATTCCACGTCACTTCCCAATTTCCCGGTTTTCGGTAATTGGAAATATTGAAACATAATAAGGATCTATCTACATGATACTGGTGGAGCTTCAAACTAGGGGGCCTAGAAATATTGAATTTCTTGTCCACCGGTCTCCCACCCCATAATTCGAGTAGCTCATCTATTGCTAAAGGGTACGGTACTAATCCTGACTTGCTCTGACCTTGAGGTACTTGTGAGCACACCCAGCATTCTGTCTGGTTTAAGACCTTACCCACTAGTGAGTGGTAATCACTCAATAGATGACGGTCCATGTTGATATTAAGGCTGGACTGACATCTTTGGATGCACCCATCCTCGACTATGTTCTCACTATTCCTACAAATGCAATTTTCCTCAGACAATAACCCTTCACAGTGCCTCTGAGCTCCCTGACTACCAGAGCGCTTTCTGATACTCGCCTTTGCTCGAGTTATGTGTTGCTCTTGAGATTCTACAAATCCATCCTTGCCATAAGAACCCATTCCAGATCCATTCTCGACCTCTCTGGGACCCTCACCGAAACAGACTGTCCTGGTCAACATCAGGATTAACAGGAAAAACCGGAACGCAGTCTCTTGGGGTAAGTCCATCTTGTTAAGGGATGAGAAGGGAAACAAGAAGGGGGAGAAAGAGAAGGAGGGTAGTGGGGGATGGAGATAATAAAAAAACTGGTGCGACAACCGCCTCTGGTCTTGTTGTTCTCCGCGCTCAGGTGCCGTCTCAACGGTCCTGCCTCTCAACCTTCCCGGAACAGACACTCCAGTGATACGATGTTCTCTACACTCTGCTCTTTGTCACCGGTTCTCTCTGGGTCAGCGACCTTCTTACAGTGGGACGAGTGGACCCAAGTCTCTCTTTCGGCAACCTTTAATGCTATCGTGCTGGTTAGCAAGACTTGATACGGTCCTTCCCACCTGTCAATGAGGCAACCTGAGCGTAGAAAATTTCGAATCATTACATAATCCCCAGGTTCAATGTCATGACAATTACTGTTCGGTAGGTTAGGAATCGCCAGCTTTAGATTTCTATTCTGATTCCTCAGCTGCTGGCTCATCCTAACCAAATGTTTTACAGTCACTTCGTTATTGCATTTCAAATCATCCTGGGGGTCTATCATTACATAAGGTTGTCGGCCAAAAAGAATCTCAAAGGGTGATAGGTTAAGGGGGGACCTGCGAGTGGTTCTGATGCTGTACAATACTAGTGGCAAAGCTTCTGGCCACAACAATCCAGTCTCAGCCATCACTTTGCTCAGCTTGTTCTTAATAGTGCTGTTCATTCTCTCCACCTTCGCACTCGCCTGTGGTCGGTACGGAGTATGCAGCTTGCTATTAATTCCCATCAGTTTGCACATTACCTGAAAGACTCCACCTGTAAAATGGGTACCCCTATCGCTTTCAATTATTCTAAGGATACCATATCTACACACAAATTCCTGCACAATTTTCTTTGCAGTGAACGTAGCAGTATTTGTGGCAGCGGGGAACGCTTCTACCCAATTGGAAAACACATCAATACAGACTAACACATATTTTAAATTCCTACAGGGTGGTAACTGTATGAAATCAATTTGTATTACCTGAAAAGGGCTGTCTGTCGGAGAGATATGGGATGGCTCTGTTGGTATTGACTTTCCAATATTCTTCCTCAAGCAAGTAAGACATGTCAGTGCTCTCTTACCCGCATGAGAAGAGAATCCTGGCGCACACCAGTAGGCTCTCACCAGCTTACACATACCCTCTTTACCCAGATGAGTCAGACCGTGTGCCGCCTCAGCTAAGCTTGGAAGATATGCTCTGGGGGCCACTGGCTTACCGTGTCCACCTGTCCAGAGTCCTGAGGACTCCTGGTCATACCCCTTTGTCCTCCAGACCGCCTTTTCCTTGAGAGAACACAAATTTTGCATTTCAATTGTGTTTAACAGTTGTGTATTATCAGTTGTGTGGAGTAAACCATCTGTGGAAAGTGAAAAGAGAGGGGAAATAATAAAAAGAAAATTTGTCGGATTTGCGTTCACCATCAGGCTGTCACACCATCATGTATATCGGTATCTATGCACAGTCTCCCTTCACCAGTATTCCCATTCTCCACCCTTTGTGCATGACCAGGCACACTGATAATGGTGTCCCTATGCTGGTGAGATACTGGATTTGGGCAGAGCTCTGAAAGACCGAGTAGGCATGTGGCGTTTGAACTATAATCCTGTCAGTGACCGTAAGAAATGAAGGGGGAGCTTTTGAAAACCAATCACATAGAGTTTAGTAACAGGTAAATATATATATATCGCACCCACAAACGCGCGGTCCAATCGCACAGCGTATAGGCACTTGTTACTTATCTGCCGTACGACCACTGGAATCGATTTTCAGGCTGCGAATCCTCAGCCGGAGCGTATAAAAAAAAACAACTATATGGGTCACACAGTTCATAATTCACAATTCCCTACCACGCTCCTGTGTAAGTCTCCTCACAACTTACGTATTAAATCTTATACTAACGTGAGTCAGCCGCCTCACGCCACCAAGTCTCCACTCACTTGATGTACCACACAACGAGATTCCAAATTCCGGGGTTCGAATTTCCACTCGCTCCTACGTTCGCTCACTCAATTACACTTTGGTTTTTCTGTACAGAAAATTATCATTCATTCAAACAAGCAGCTTTACTCCCAGAGGCAATACAGTAAACAAGAGTTTTATACTAAACTTTGGAAACTGGGCAATTTTGTGCTATTGTAGCGTGGCTACTGTCCCACCTTTAAACTAAACGAACTATCGTGTGGTTTTATTATGCGCACACAACGCTACGCAAGCTTGCGTAATTACGCAACCGTGCGTACCTCTATGCCACGTGTGCGGCCTTGCGCTACGTGCACTTTTTTTTGTACGCTGTCCTCACGTTCCGTACCATGTATACCAATGTGCGTATGCAATAAAACAGATCACACAAATTCTATAAATGTGAGCAATATTAACTATAATCACTCACTTAACACGCCACACAGTTTCTTTCTGTATAAACCTTTATGCAGAACTGCGTTTGTGTCTTTACGCTTACTTACTCTAGCAATAATCAATAATTTAAATGATATGATTCAGATTGGATAGCTATCTTGCAGAACATACACTGATATAAATATACACATAATTATAATAATTATATATATATATATATATATATATATATATATATATATATATATACCATTCACTGGTCTCCTGAGACTCTTTTACCCATTCAGTGCTTCTAATTTGCATATGAAAGCTGTGTGCTTTTGGCTGCCTGTAAACGTGGTTTTCACTGCTAAGAAAAAGCAGTTACACAGGTTAAAAGAATGAAATTGGAGAGAACACTTAGCCAGCGCTGTATTCGTTTTCCTTTCTTTAAGGTTCTCCTTCAAATCTCACAGATAAGAGCGCATGTAAGATAATAGAAAGGATTGTATATAGTGAAGTATTGGTTAATACAAAACATTTGTACACAAATAAACATTAGACATAGGATCAGAATAAGACAAAATCCTCTAGGAGGCGTGTAGGATGGGTAATTACCAAGATCAGTGGGAACTGTGGTCAAACAGTCCCAGCAGCGTTTGTGTCCCAAATATGGGTGCTCCGGATCAGCCCACACTTCACACAGATGATAACTGCTGGATCACGGCAACGGCACACCACTCATTCAACGCCTCCACAGGAAAAAACCAACGCGTTTCCTCCCCTAGCTGGGGACTTTTTCAAGGTGCAGTCAAGATACTGATCCTCTCCTTCCAGCCCTTTATTTAAATGTCCCTGCTCCAATGAAATCGTTCTTTCACAGCCGTACATCGTTAAATTAATTACATCTCTTAGTCTTTTTGTTCCTCCTGACTCTCCGTCTACCGAGTGACTTCCGTATACATTGGTGTCCATGGTAACCAGGGTCTCCCCATTCTAAAGACCCTGCGTCGCCGTCTGGCTGTAATTTCCGCAAATACGGGTATCCATAGTAACCGGGACTTCCTCACCCTTGCGTCGCGTCACTTCCGGTCTTACGTCGGGATGAATTCAAAGTCAGTGTTAAACAGTAAAGTCCTCAATGGATATAAAAACTCTCTTGATAGTCCACTCAAACATTGATTCATTTTGGTGTGTATGATTTTTATATTAAAAACATAGTTAGCCGGAACGTCACTTCCGGTGACGTCATGAGCTTTATATAGAATTCTCTTTCTAAAATACAAGACAAGAATTAGAATATTTTCTACATACAAGGGATTTGACAATGTCTGAATAAATATTTAATTACCTAAAGTGCAGTATTGTTTAAAAATTCAGAGTTTAAATAATTAAAACATAAACAAATGTGTGGAACCGATAAAAGAGTCATTAAAAGCTTATCTCTGATGGGTTACCCTTTTAACTCGTGGGTTACCTAAAAGCTCCTTTATAAAAACCATTTGACTTCAAAGTCAGAGTTTAACCCCCTTGGCCTAAGTGTCCCTAGTTCGAAAATGGCCTTCATTTCCGCCTGTGCCAATTGGTTAGCTTTATCACAGCGTCTCCAATGTCCTTTTATGTGTCGTATTCCACAAAACATTTTTAACGCTCCTACATTACTCTGATGTTGTGTTCTAAAATGTTCAGACAATGAGTGGGTTGCCAGCCCATTTCTGATGTTTCGTAGGTGTTCGCCAATGCGAACTTTCAAAGGTCTAGATGTGCGTCCAATGTACCAGAGGCCACAACTACAACTTATTGCATATACTACATTGGAGCTATTGCAAGTAATAAAATCGTTTATTTTCCATTTGTTTTCATTAATGGAAATTTCAGTGATCTTGCTTGTCACTGTTTTAATGCCCCTACAACCTAAGCACATGCCGCATCTAAAAAAACCTTTGGACTTTATAGTACCCATCGGTTTTTTGGGCGGTAATGCGCTGTTAACCAGAGTAGATTTAAGATCTGGGGCCTTCCTGAATATACATTTTGGTTTACCCGGTAGCAAATCTCCAATTATTGGGTCTTTTCGTAAAACTCCCCAATGCTTGTTGAGGGTTTGTTCGATGTTCTTGCGTTGACCGCTAAATGATGTAATGAATGCCCATTCAAATTTGCTATTGTCTTTCTTAATCATCCGTGGTTGTAGTAATGTTTCTCTTTCTATCTCCTCAACTCTATTGATAGCATCCTGTATTCTGCTTTCTTGATATCCTGAGGCTAGGAATTTTCCCTTCATTTCTTCCGCCTGTGATTTGAATATTTCAGGTTTGGAGCAGTTCCTTTTTAGTCGTCTAAGTTGTCCCTCTGGAATTGATCCTAACCAGTTGGGATGATGGCAGCTGGTTATACCTATATATGCCCCTGAATCCGTTGGCTTCCTAAAATTCATGGTTTGGATTTGTTGATCTTCAATGTAAATTGTTACATCCAGAAAATTGATTTTCATCTTACTATATTCGAATGTTAACAAAATATTTAAAGTATTATTATTTAAATAATCCATAAAATCCTTTAAAAGTTCCTCTCCTCCTCTCCAAATAAAAAAGACATCATCTATATATCTTTTCCATGTCACCAGGTTCGCTCCGAATGGGCAGTGGTTCCAGATAGTATCTTTCTCCCACTGGCCCATGAAGATGTTGGCATAACTCGGAGCGAACCTGGTGCCCATGGCAGTGCCGACGTTCTGGAGATAAAAAGCGTTATTAAATGAAAAGTAATTATTTCGTAAAATAAATAAAACTCCCTTCTGTATAAAATCCTGTAAACCAATATCCAAATCACTCTCACCTAATGTCAGAGATAAAGCTCTGACTCCAGCAGCATGTTCAATGATGGTGTACAGGGAACGTACGTCCGCTGTCACCATGAGGAAATCTTCTTCCCATTTGATCCCCTTTACGGAGTTCAGGAAGTCCCTAGTGTCTTTCAGATGGGATGGGTTCTTCACCACAAGCGGCTGTAAAAAGAAGTCTATGAATTCCGAAAGGTTGGATGTCACAGACCCTATCCCCGACACAATTGGTCGTCCTGGAGGTTTAACCGGGTCTTTGTGAACCTTCGGTAACACATATATGACAGGGATAATTGGTTCCTCCGTGAAGATGAATTTCTTTTCCCTTTCTTCCAATATCCCTTTTTCGCTGTATTCTTCTAACAGCTTTCCCAAATCTGATTTGATACGAGCAGTCGGGTCTGATTTCAATTTCTTATACGTATCTCCTTCACTTAATTGCTTCAAAATTTCGGCCTCATAATCCTCTCTGGTCATAATAACAACCCCCCCTCCCTTATCTGCCGGCTTAATGATGAGATCTTCATTCTCCTTTAAACTCTTGAGAGCCTTCCGTTCCTTAAAGGTTAAATTGTGTTCAGGGACTCTTGTTTGTATTTCCTGTATATCGTCCATCACCAATTTTAAAAAGGTTTCTAAAAAGTTTCCCCGTGTATGTGCCGGGTTAAAAATTGATTTTGGTTTGTTTCTATTATCTTAAGTGTATTGAATTGTTTGTATCCTTCCAATAGGACATTTATTGTGCTGCACTATGTTCAAACTACGGGAAAACCGTAAAACAACGTTTGATTATGTGTTTAGGGAGGAAGGAAATACTTCCACCCTCATAGATGAGAATTTAGAGAGTTTAATGAGGAAACTGGAAAACGTCTTACTGAGGGAAAGCAGGATATGGTGGGAAATGGTAACAATGGAGAGATACCTTTCCCACCAAATCATCCCTAAAGGCTTATGTATTCAGAAATGTGCCACCTTTTCATCATCAGATGAGGGATTTAAAACTGAATGGGCGAATATTTTAAAAACATGCTCCTTGTCCCTAATAGGGCTAATTATTGCAGATAGGAGGCGGGAATTGAATAAATTAGAGAGTGAGATAAACAATTACAAGACCCTGATTCATCCCTTTATAGACCTCCAAGAATATAAAGATTTTGAAAAAAGAATAGAAAATAACCTTAAGAAGAGTGAGAAAGCCCTTATTGATAAAAAAGTACGTAAGTTCAACAGAGACAAAAAATCAAACACAATCAGGGAAGAAGAACCAGAATTAGTAGAGGGGGAGATAGAGGAAGAGGAACAGGAGGAGTACGAAATGGAAGCTATTACCCCGGTACAAACAAGGAATTATAAGTTGATCCCACCACATAAAGAGAGGAGAAAAGAAACCCCCAATGCGAGAGTACAATGGAAAAGAAATCTTCCCTACGCCAACACCTACACAGACCCGGAACTAAGACCCTTAAAATTTGAGGACGGGTATAGACAAAGGAACGATAGAGAGGAAAGGGAGAGGTGGGAACAAAATAAATATTACGAAAGAAGAGAAAGATATAGAAGATCACCCAATAGGGACAGATGGAGGAACCGGAGAGGAGATACCCCCAGGGAAACACGGGTATCAAACCGATTCAGACCTCTGGAAGATCAATCTGAAACATCTCATTTTTTGTCCAGACGGAGAAGCTTAAGAATGTTAAGATAGGGATAAGAAAAAGAGGAAAGAGGGGAGGTAAGGGTAATAAGAGTAGGAAACAGAAGAAGAAGAAGAAGAAGCAAAAGAGAAATGAGAACAAAGAAAATACGGAAGAGAAAGGAAATGAAAAGGATGAAATTACAGAGGGAAAGATGAAAATCTTTAACTTAACAAACCATGTCTTGGCAAAAGAAGAGATTACACTGTTAGAAAAAGGTCTGAAATATGCCCCTTCTCTTCCTTTAAACAAATTCAATACGTTTGTAGATTTACAAAAATTTATCAGAAAATTGAGCATCAAGAAATTCTTTTTAATGAATGAAACAAGTACTGAAAGAGAAATCCCTAACAAAAACAATACCCCTTTTAAACCAAAATCAATTTTTAACCCGGCACATACACGGGGAAACTTTTTAGAAACCTTTTTAAAATTGGTGATGGACGATATACAGGAAATACAAACAAGAGTCCCTAAACACAATTTAACCTTTAAGGAACGGAAGGCTCTCAAGAGTTTAAAGGAGAATGAAGATCTCATCATTAAGCCGGCAGATAAGGGAGGGGGGGTTGTTATTATGACCAGAGAGGATTATGAGGCCGAAATTTTGAAGCAATTAAGTGAAGGAGATACGTATAAGAAATTGAAATCAGACCCGACTGCTCGTATCAAATCAGATTTGGGAAAGCTGTTAGAAGAATACAGCGAAAAAGGGATATTGGAAGAAAGGGAAAAGAAATTCATCTTCACGGAGGAACCAATTATCCCTGTCATATATGTGTTACCGAAGGTTCACAAAGACCCGGTTAAACCTCCAGGACGACCAATTGTGTCGGGGATAGGGTCTGTGACATCCAACCTTTCGGAATTCATAGACTTCTTTTTACAGCCGCTTGTGGTGAAGAACCCATCCCATCTGAAAGACACTAGGGACTTCCTGAACTCCGTAAAGGGGATCAAATGGGAAGAAGATTTCCTCATGGTGACAGCGGACGTACGTTCCCTGTACACCATCATTGAACATGCTGCTGGAGTCAGAGCTTTATCTCTGACATTAGGTGAGAGTGATTTGGATATTGGTTTACAGGATTTTATACAGAAGGGAGTTTTATTTATTTTACGAAATAATTACTTTTCATTTAATAACGCTTTTTATCTCCAGAACGTCGGCACTGCCATGGGCACCAGGTTCGCTCCGAGTTATGCCAACATCTTCATGGGCCAGTGGGAGAAAGATACTATCTGGAACCACTGCCCATTCGGAGCGAACCTGGTGACATGGAAAAGATATATAGATGATGTCTTTTTTATTTGGAGAGGAGGAGAGGAACTTTTAAAGGATTTTATGGATTATTTAAATAATAATACTTTAAATATTTTGTTAACATTCGAATATAGTAAGATGAAAATCAATTTTCTGGATGTAACAATTTACATTGAAGATCAACAAATCCAAACCATGAATTTTAGGAAGCCAACGGATTCAGGGGCATATATAGGTATAACCAGCTGCCATCATCCCAACTGGTTAGGATCAATTCCAGAGGGACAACTTAGACGACTAAAAAGGAACTGCTCCAAACCTGAAATATTCAAATCACAGGCGGAAGAAATGAAGGGAAAATTCCTAGCCTCAGGATATCAAGAAAGCAGAATACAGGATGCTATCAATAGAGTTGAGGAGATAGAAAGAGAAACATTACTACAACCACGGATGATTAAGAAAGACAATAGCAAATTTGAATGGGCATTCATTACATCATTTAGCGGTCAACGCAAGAACATCGAACAAACCCTCAACAAGCATTGGGGAGTTTTACGAAAAGACCCAATAATTGGAGATTTGCTACCGGGTAAACCAAAATGTATATTCAGGAAGGCCCCAGATCTTAAATCTACTCTGGTTAACAGCGCATTACCGCCCAAAAAACCGATGGGTACTATAAAGTCCAAAGGTTTTTTTAGATGCGGCATGTGCTTAGGTTGTAGGGGCATTAAAACAGTGACAAGCAAGATCACTGAAATTTCCATTAATGAAAACAAATGGAAAATAAACGATTTTATTACTTGCAATAGCTCCAATGTAGTATATGCAATAAGTTGTAGTTGTGGCCTCTGGTACATTGGACGCACATCTAGACCTTTGAAAGTTCGCATTGGCGAACACCTACGAAACATCAGAAATGGGCTGGCAACCCACTCATTGTCTGAACATTTTAGAACACAACATCAGAGTAATGTAGGAGCGTTAAAAATGTTTTGTGGAATACGACACATAAAAGGACATTGGAGACGCTGTGATAAAGCTAACCAATTGGCACAGGCGGAAATGAAGGCCATTTTCGAACTAGGGACACTTAGGCCAAGGGGGTTAAACTCTGACTTTGAAGTCAAATGGTTTTTATAAAGGAGCTTTTAGGTAACCCACGAGTTAAAAGGGTAACCCATCAGAGATAAGCTTTTAATGACTCTTTTATCGGTTCCACACATTTGTTTATGTTTTAATTATTTAAACTCTGAATTTTTAAACAATACTGCACTTTAGGTAATTAAATATTTATTCAGACATTGTCAAATCCCTTGTATGTAGAAAATATTCTAATTCTTGTCTTGTATTTTAGAAAGAGAATTCTATATAAAGCTCATGACGTCACCGGAAGTGACGTTCCGGCTAACTATGTTTTTAATATAAAAATCATACACACCAAAATGAATCAATGTTTGAGTGGACTATCAAGAGAGTTTTTATATCCATTGAGGACTTTACTGTTTAACACTGACTTTGAATTCATCCCGACGTAAGACCGGAAGTGACGCGACGCAAGGGTGAGGAAGTCCCGGTTACTATGGATACCCGTATTTGCGGAAATTACAGCCAGACGGCGACGCAGGGTCTTTAGAATGGGGAGACCCTGGTTACCATGGACACCAATGTATACGGAAGTCACTCGGTAGACGGAGAGTCAGGAGGAACAAAAAGACTAAGAGATGTAATTAATTTAACGATGTACGGCTGTGAAAGAACGATTTCATTGGAGCAGGGACATTTAAATAAAGGGCTGGAAGGAGAGGATCAGTATCTTGACTGCACCTTGAAAAAGTCCCCAGCTAGGGGAGGAAACGCGTTGGTTTTTTCCTGTGGAGGCGTTGAATGAGTGGTGTGCCGTTGCCGTGATCCAGCAGTTATCATCTGTGTGAAGTGTGGGCTGATCCGGAGCACCCATATTTGGGACACAAACGCTGCTGGGACTGTTTGACCACAGTTCCCACTGATCTTGGTAATTACCCATCCTACACGCCTCCTAGAGGATTTTGTCTTATTCTGATCCTATGTCTAATGTTTATTTGTGTACAAATGTTTTGTATTAAACAATACTTCACTATATACAATCCTTTCTATTATCTTACATGCGCTCTTATCTGTGAGATTTGAAGGAGAACCTTAAAGAAAGGAAAACGAATACAGCGCTGGCTAAGTGTTCTCTCCAATTTCATTCTTTTACATGCACTTTTTGGTGAGGGGTGGAGGATACCTCATAGGAGAGAATTTCTGGCTCTCAGCTGCTGTGAATTGCGCACTGAAGTGTTTCTATTATCTTAAGTGTATTGAGTTACACAGGTTAATTTGCATTTCAATGGCTATTTTATAGCAAGCAGAGTTAACTTAATCCTAGAGGTAGAAGGGGGAAAAAACTTTGTTTTTATCTGTGTAATTCTTACATCAGATAAAATCAATTCTTGTATTCATCTTATTATTAACTTTTACTAGGCCCCATTGAAACTATTTGTAATTGACTATGGCATGGGTTAAATAATGCATTGGTAACTCATAAATCGTGTTTCATGTGACCAAGGAAAGCTGATTATTCTTGAGCAGACTGAAAATCAGCCATTTAGAAAAATGACCTTCCCAAAATGGCCGCTGCTCCTCCCCCTTCCACATCCATGAGGGTTACACAAAATGGTGGACAGGCCATGTGGTTAGTCCAAAATGGAGTACAGACCATGCGGCTTCCTTTGTCACAAAGAAATCACACACCATGCAAGCACCTGAAGTTATTTTAGGCCTGAGTTAAACATAAAAACTATATCAATGCTATGCAGCAACTTTTAAATGTACTTTTAACCCTACTTAACAGATAAGCAATCCAGTCTGAATCAAACACAATATGACTTATTTGAACCTTGTTTTGCAACAATGTGAGAGAGTATGCAAAGAGTATGGGTGCTGTGTATGCTTTTTGGCGCCAAAAAAAATTTCACAGATTTTAAATAGCTTTTTTCCTGCTTACCGTACGAGTTCTACCAGCATCTCTACAAACCATACAGAGCAGACTCCATCTAAGCAATTAAGTAGGGTTTTCAGTGTCTCCACCGACCAAGAAAAGGATACGTAGGATCCCTATCCACCCTTATGCTGATAGATTAAGTCTGCTTGTGACCTATTAAGCAGTAAAAAATGTGGAAAACCGGATGATGCCCCCAATTGATAATGCTGATTATCTTTACAGGAGTGGAAGCTATACCTTAAACACACCTTAAATATACTTTAAACCTTTAGCCTCTGCGGCCGCTATACTTAATTCACACTACGCACCTTTTACGCTATTAGCGTAAAAGGGTTCCGTAGTGTACGGACTTTGCGTACACACGCCGCGCTGACGGTACAAAGTACTCACAGCGCATACACACCCAGAGATACACTTTAAACCTTCTACAGCAATGCTATGCAATAATAGTACACTTTAAACCTTAGCAGGGCAATGAGGACACAACACCAATTGTGATTTTACCGCTGGGTTCCGACACCAGGTTTACAATACAAATTATACACTACAATACAAAACAATATAACAGAATAATGGCTACAGTCAATGTACATACGTGAGTGGATTCGCTTGCGCAATCCGGCTGGTCCCCGGTCATCTGATAGATAACTTTGTGAGTCTTGTGTGTTGCCAGGCTGCAGCAGGCTTTATTTATACAATTCTTCCAAAAGCAATACAATGGATACTGTAATCCCTTTGTCCATTGGACACAGGAATGCACTTTTACAGTACAGGAGAGGTCATAGGTTGATTTGAAAAGGTAGGCGATGTCTTTCTCAACTGCTCTTGTGGGTGGTCTCCTCTGGATTCCCGCCGCATACATAATATACAGTAAATACAGTTTATATCTATATTCTGCTTCTGCACATAACTATCTGCAGGAACATGCGATCTTCCGCAGACCAACACCGGAATGTTACCCTTAAAATACCCTACAGCTGGATACCAAATACCACCTTATAACCTTAGTCTGTCCCCTCTTATCCTGTAAAGGTGAATCCCTTTGTTCTGCAACCATTTAAACATCTATAACTTTCTGATGTGGTGCAAGGAGACTATGTGTACATTGTGCACTATTTGGATTAAATATGTAATGTGTTCTGATGGCCCTCCATGCGTACACAAACTCTGCCGTAAATACCCATACCACGCGCCGATGCGCAGGACCGCGGGAGCGACCATATGCAAAGTGCGTACATGTGCACGCACTGCAGAACAGGTGCACGCACAGTGGGCATGTGTGTGCAGTTTGTATGTGATGTGTGTTCTGTAATATTTTTCTACTTTGACAGTATATATATATATATATATATATGCACATACATACATACATACATAAATACACAAACAAACACACACATATACACAAGTACACATCCATACATACATACTGTACATACACCAGTGCACAAACACACAGGCATACTGTACATACAAACATACAAATACACACACAAACACTGGCTGCAAACTTACATGATCCATCAGGGCCTGGGAGCAGAGGGACGGCAGAGTGAGGACGGAGCGGAGGGAGCTGCTGTTGCTGAGCATGCGCAGCCAGCATTCCCCCCGGCACATTCTGTAAGCAGAGAGCTCCACAGCTCTCTCTCTTGCTGCTGCAGCTCCACGGTAGCGGCTTTTGCTGAGACTGAGACAAAGCTGTCTCTGTCTCAAAATAGAAATCTCGGCTCATCAGTGGGGGTTTCCAGGTACTCGGAAACCCCCCCCCCCCCTGCGTGCGCCACTGCTACACAGGTCAGGCTCTCTTTGGGGAAGTGTTAGATGCGTGGATCTCCACGGCTACGGCTGGTAAGTCACCCTTTCTTCCCTCAGCTACACCTGCTCCGAAGAAACCCTTTTCTTCAGTTACATCACAGCCCTTTCGGTCTAACAAGCCCAGAAAGGCCAAGCCGTCCAACACCTTCTTTCGGGGAGGTCGGCCCAAGTTCAAGAAACCTGTGGCTTCAGGTTCCCAGGAACAGAAACCTGCTTCAGGTACACCAAAGTCCTCCGCATGACGGTAGACTGCACGCCCCGGAGATGGGGACGGTGGGAGCGAGACTCAATGTCCGGGTATCCTGCAAGATATTGTGTCCCAGGGGTACAGGCTGGAATTTCAAAATCTCCCTCCTCACCGATTTTTCAGATCAGACTTGCCAGCTCTGCTGGCAGACAGGACTGTCCTGCAAGATGCCGTCCAGAAGTTGGTGGAGGCATAGGTTATTATACCAGTACCTCCTCATATGCAAAACAAAGGTTACTATTCAAACCTTTTCGTGGTACCGAAACCGTATGGTTCGGTCAGGCCCATTCTGAACTTAAAATCACTAAACCCCTTTCTGAGGGAGTTCAAGTTCAAAATAGAGTCTCTAAGCGCAGTGATATCCGGTCTGAAGGAGGGGGAATTCCTAGAATCCCTGGATATCAAGGATGCATACCTCCACATTCCGATTTGGCTGCCGCATCAAGCTTATCTTCGATTCGCATTGTTGGACTGTCACTTTCAGTTCCAGGCCCTCCCATTCGGGCTCTCCACGGCACCGAGGGTATTCACCAAGGTGACGGCGGAAATGATGATTCTCCTCCGCAGACGGGGTAAATATAATTCCGTATCTGGACGATCTGCTGATGAAGGCATCGTCCAAGGAGAAGCTGTTACGGTCCATAACACTCACGACCCAGCTTCTCAGGGAACATGGTTGGACCCTGAATCTTCCAAACTCACAATTGGAACCAACCAGGAGGTTGTACTTTCTGGGAATGATCCTCGACACGGAGGTGCAGAGGGTGTTTTCTCCCAGAGGAAAAAGCATTGGTGATTCAAACGATGGTCCGGGATGTCCTGAAGCCAGCCCGGGTGTCAGTTCATCAGTGCATTCGCTTTCTGGGGAAGATGGTGGCCTCTTACGAGGCTCTGCAGTACGGGAGGTTTCACACTCGGTCCTTCCAACTGGATCTCCTGGACAAGTGGTCGGGATCCCATCTACACATGCACCAGAGAATACATCTGTCGGTAAAGGCCAGGATTTTACTCGTCTGGTGGCTGCAATTACCTCACCTTCTGGAGGGCCGCAGGTTCGGGATTCAGGACTGGATCCTTCTAACCATGGATGCAAGTCTCCGGGGCTGGGGCGCAGTCACTCAAGGGGAAACCTTCCAAGGAAGGTGGTCAAGTCTGGAAGCTGGCCTGCCGATAAACATTCGGGAACTAAGAGCAGTCTACAACGGTCTTTTCCAAGCGGCCCATCTTCTGAGAAATCGGGCCGTCCAAGTGCAGTCGGACAATGTGACGACGGTGGCTTACATAAACCGACAGGGCGGAATGAAGAGCAGAGCTGCAATGGCAGAGGTATCATCCTCTGGGCAGAAAAGCATGCGTTGGCGCTGTCAGCAGCCTTTATTCCGGGAGTAGACAACTGGGAAACGGATTTCCTCAGCAGACACTATCTCCATCCAGGGTAGTGGGGCCTCCATCCGGAGGTGTTCAAGGAAGTAAAAGATCTTTGGGGCGTACCCCAGATCGACATAATGGCCTCTTGTTTCAACCAGAAGCTTCGGCGGTGTTGTTCCAGGTCGAGTGACCCGCAAGCAGTGGCGGTGGACGCCCTAGTGACTCCGTGGGTGTTCCAGTCGGTGTACGTGTTTCCTCCACTTCCACTCATCCGAAGAGTTCTAAAGCTCATAAGGAGAACAAGTGTTCATGCAATCCTCATTGCTCAAGACTGGCCAAGAAGGGCTTGGTACGCGGATCTTCTGGATCTACTGCAAGAAGAGCCGAGGCTTCTTCCTCTTCGGGAGGACCTGCTGCAGCAGGGGCCGTTCGCCTATCAAGACTTACCGTGGCTACGTTTGACGGCATGGAGGTTGAACGCCTGATACTAGCTCGGAAGGGCATTCCGAACATGGTTATTTTTACCCTGATACATGCTAGGAAAGGAGTAACGTCTAAACATTACCATCAAATTTGGAAAAAATATGTATCTTGGTGTGAGTCCAAGAAATTTCCTGTGGTGGAGTTTCAACTGGGACGGTTTCTCATCATCCTACAAGCTGGTGTGGATATGGGCCTGAGGTTGGGATCTGTGAAGGTCCAGATTTCGGCCCTATCCATTTTCTTCCAAAAACAATTGGCTGCTTTCCCTGAGGTTCAGACCTTTTTGAAGGGAGTTCTGCACATCCAACCTTCCTTTGTACCGCCTATGGCGCCTTGGGACCTTAATGTGGTGTTGCAGTTCCTCCAATCGTACTGGTTTGAGCCTCTACCGGAGGTTGAGGTCAAATTTCTTACATGGAAGGCGGTCACGTTGTTGGCTTTAGCTTCTGCTAGACGTGTGTCGGAGTTGGGGGCTTTGTCCTGTAAAAGCCCATACTTGATCTTCCACGGAGATAGAGCTGAGCTCCGGACACGTCAGCAGTTTCTTCCGAAGGTTGGTTGGCATTTCGTATCAACCAACCTATTGTGGTGCCAGTGGCTACTGACTCCTCAATTTCATCAAAGTCCTTGGATGTTGTAAGGGCTCTGAAAATCTATGTGAAGAGGACTGCTCGTCACAGGAAATCAGACTCTCTGTTTGTCCTGTATGATCCCAAGAAAATTGGGTGTCCTGCTTCTAAGCAGAAGATCTCTCGCTCGATCAGGTTCACTATCCAGCATGCGTATTCTACGGCAGGCTTGCTGTGTCATACATCTGCCAAGGCCCACTCTACTCGTAAGGTGGGGTCTTCCTGGGCGGCTGCCCGGGGTGTCTCAGCGTTACAACTTTGCCGAGCTGCAACTTGGTCTGGGTCGAACACGTTTGCAAAGTTCTGCAAGTTCGATACTTTGGCCTCTGATGATCTGAAGTTCAGTTGATCAGTTCTGCAGGAGCCTCCGTGCTCTCCCTCCCGTTCTGGGAGCTTTGGTACATCCCCATGGTACTAATGTGGACCCCAGCATCCTCTAGGACGTAAGAGAAAATAGGATTTTGGTTACCTACCGGTAAATTCTTTTTCTCGTAGTCCATAGAGGATGCTGGGCGCTCGCCCAGCGCTTTGTTTTCCTGCAATTGTTATCTGGTTCAGTACAACTTTGTTTTTAGTTAAGTACTGCATTGTTACTTGGTAAGTAATGTTTTCAGCGATTGCTGAGTTTTCAAGCTAAGTAAACTTGATGTGCCTTGTATGTGTGAGCTGGTATGAATCTCGCCACTATCTGTGTTAAATCCTTCTCTTGAATATGTCGTCTCCTCGGGCACAGTTTCTAGACTGGGTCTGGTAGGAGGGGCATAGAGGGAGGAGCCAGCCCACACTCTCAAACTCTTAAATTGCCAATGGCTCCTGGTGGACCCGTCTTTACCCCATGGTACTAATGTGGACCCCAGCATCCTCTACGGACTACGAGAAAAGGATTTACCGGTAGGTAACCAAAATCCTATTTTATTTACTTTAAGTTAACAGTTACTGTAGATCTACGCTTCTTACATATTCACGTTTCTTAGGAGAATGGCCATACTGCTTCCAGCTTTCTAAAATAAGTGGTCCCACAGAAAAGAAAATAGTCTTTATTTTATTGCATTGTATTGTTTACGCCAACTGTAAAAAGATAAAGGAAAAGTCCGTATCTTGGACCAGCACAATGAACAGGAAAAAGGAAGTCAATTGCAAATCTGGAGCTATAGATTATCAGCTGAAACCTTTCAGCCGAGTGTGTCCGTTACCAGCTATTCATTACAGGACTCCTGGGCTGCCCACATGAACAATGACTCCACTAGTATAGATCATACAGAGCACTGACCCCGGCTATAGGAAGCAATGTTAACAGGCAAACAGTGCTCTAGCCCTTCCTGCTCGCAGAAACAGGATGCTATTAGTGAGAAAAAAAACGCACCGAAAATGCACATTTAGGGAAACCCAGCCAGGAGATTTTCATGCTCACGTTCCAAAAAGAAAACAGACATTTTTTTGTATGACACAGCCACCAGTAAGCATGTTTGTTATTTTTACACTACTTTTCATATTTAACTTTACGTAGCTTTTCGCTTTGTTTTTGGTTGTTTTGAGTTTTTGCCTTTTAAAATGTTGGTTATTTCCTGATTTTGTAGGAAAGTGGAATTACAGGATTGTAAAATGATGTTAAGTCAAATTGTTTGGATGGCATTGATGATGAGCAGGCCACCATCACTGAGCAGGTTCAGTATCTGTGTGCGCGATCATTACGGTTGGGAAAAGTGACTCTAGCGAGTCTTGCATAATGGCGTAAACCTGCTCCAAACCCATTAAACCTCATGTTTTCTGCAATCTTCTACTTACTTGCCCATCATTTATGTTTCATATATTTCCTGAAAGTAATGTGACATTAGGACTTAGCATTATTTAAAAAAAATAAAAAACATTATTTTCTTAATATTAAATAAGTTTGTTTTTTATTACGTTTTTACTCCCATATATAGTTAGGATAGGAAATGTTCTGGTTTCTACTATATCTGAGGCGGAATAAGGTTCATATTAATTTGTATTGCTGAAAAGCTGTGCAGCAACCTACAGTACAAATCCGGAGCCCAATCTTTTACATATCTCTTCCCATAAAACAAAATCTCTTTTTCTCTTACGTCCTAGAGGATGCTGGGGACTCCGTAAGGACCATGGGGTATAGACGGGCTCCGCAGGAGACATGGGCACTCTAAAGACTTTAGATGGGTGTGCACTGGCTCCTCCCTCTATGCCCCTTCTCCAGACCTCAGTTAGATCCTGTGCCCAGAGGAGACTGGATGCACTGCAGGGTAGCTCTACTGAGTTTCTCTGAAAAGACTTTTTGTTCGTTTTTTTATTTTCAGGGAGCACTGCTGGCAACAGGTTCCCTGCATCGGGGGACTGAGGGGAGAGAAGCAGACCTACTTAACTGATAGGCTCTGCTTCTTAGGCTACTGGAAACCATTAGCTCCAGAGGGTCGAAACACAGGTGTCGTCCTCGCTGTTCGTCCCAGAGCCGCGCCGCCGTCCTCCTCACAGAGTCTGAAGATAGAAGCCGGGTGAGTATAAGAAGAAAGAAGACATCACAGGCGGCAGAAGACTTCAGATCTTCACTGAGGTACTGCACAGCAGTAACGCTGCGCGCCATTGCTCCCACACATACACACACAGAAGGCACTGTACGGGTGCAGGGTGCAGGGGGGCGCGCCCTGGGCAGCAATATTAACCTCAAGGGACACTGGCTAATATATTAGATACCACGGAGGCAGTATATTGAAAAACCCCCGCCAGTATAAAGTATTTGAGCGGGACCGAAGCCCGCCGTTGAGGGGGCGGAGCTTGATCCTCCAGCACTAACCAGCGCCATTTTTCTCCACAGCAAGCTGCAGAGAAGCTGCTCCCCGGACTCTCCCCTGCTGAGCAAGTACAGAGGGCAAAAAAGAGGGGGGGGGGCACATTTAATTGGCGCAGTGAGTGTATTATTTATTCTATAAAAGAGCACTGTACAGTCTGGGATTTTATTCCAGTGTCCAGTGGCGTTGGGTGTGTGCTGACATACTCTCTCTCTGTCTCTCCAAAGGGCCTTATTGGGGGGCTGTCCCCATAATTGTATATCCCAGTGTGTCTGGGAGTGTCAGTACGTGTGTGTCGACATTTCTGAAGCGGAAGGCTCGTCTAAGGAGGACGTAAAGGAGATGATTGTGGTTTCTCCGTCGGCGACGCCGACACCTGATTGGTTGGATATGTGGAATGTTTTAAATGCAAATGTGTCTTTATTACATAAAAGATTGGACAAAGCAGAGTCCAGAGAAAAAGCAGGGAGTCAATCCATGGCTTTGACTGTGTCACAAGGTCCTTCGGGCTCTCCTAAACGTCCCCTGTCCCAGGTAGCAGACACTGACACCGACACGGATTCTGACTCCAGTGTCGACTATGATGATGCGAAGTTACACCCAAGGGTGGCCAAAAGTATTCATTATATGATTATTGCAATAAAAGATGTTTTGCATATCACAGAGGACCCCTCGGTGCCTGACACGAGGGGATGCATGTTTAAGGAGAAGAAACCTGAGGTAACCTTTCCCCCATCTCATGAGCTGAACGCTTTATGTGAAAAAGCTTGGGAAACTCGGACAAGAAACTGCAAATTCCCAAGAGAATTCTTATGGCGTATCCTTTCCCCGCACAGGACAGGTTACGGTGGGAATCCTCGCCCAGGGTGGACAAGGCTTTGACGCGCTTGTCCAAAAAGGTGGCGCTACCGTCTCCAGACACGGCAGCTCTCAAGGACAGGAGACTACCTTAAAATCAATTTATACACATACGGGTGCCTTGCTCAGACCGGCAGTAGCGTTTGCATGGGTATGTAGCGCAATAGCAGCATGGGCAGATAACTTGTCATCTGACATTGACACCCTAGATAAGGATAGCATTTTATTGACCTTGGGTCATATTAAATACGCAGCTTTATATATGAGAGACGCTGCGAGAGACGTTGGGCTATTGGGTTCAAAAGCCAATGCCATGGCAATTTCTGCTAGGCGAGCCCTGTGGACCCGCCAATGGACGGGTGATGCTGATTCAAAGAGACATATGGAAACTTTGCCTTACAAGGGTGAGGTTTTATTTGGGGAGGGCCTCGCGGACCTGGTTTCCACAGCTACCGCGGGTAAATCTTCTTTTTTGCCTTATGTTCCCCCACAGCAAAAGAAAACACCTCAATATCAGATGCAGTCCTTTCGGTCTCATAAGTCCAGAAGAGGTCGGGGCTCGTCCTTCCTCGCCAGAGGTAAGGGTAGAGGGAAAAGAATGCCTGCTATGGCTAGTTCCCAGGAACCAGAAGTCCTCCCCGGCTTCTACAAAATCCACCGCATGACGCTGGGGCTCCACTGCGGGAGTCCGCGCCGGTGGGGGCACGCCTTCGACTCTTCAGCCAGGTCTGGTTTCTGTCAGATTTGGATCCTTGGGCGATAGAAATTGTATCCCAAGGCTACAAACTGGAATTCGAAGAAGTGCCTCCTCGCCGATTTTTCAAGTCGGCTTTGCCAGCTTCTCCCCCAGAGAGGGAAATAGTTTTAGCTGCAATACACAAGCTGTGTCGACAGCAGTTGATTATCAAGGTTCCCCGAATACAACAGGGGAAAGGGTACTATTCAACCCTATTTGTGGTCCCGAAACCGGATGGCTCGGTCAGACCCATTCTGAATCTAAAATCCCTAAACCTGTATCTGAAGAGGTTCAAATTCAAGATGGAATCTCTACGGGCAGTGATCTCCAGCCTGGAAGGGGGGGATTTTATGGTATCACTAGACATAAATGATGCATACCTTCATGTCCTCATTTATCCTCCTCATCAGGCGTACCTGAGATTCGCTGTACAGGACTGTCATTACCAGTTTCAGACGTTGCCGTTTGGGCTGTCCACGGCCCCGAGGATTTTCACCAAGGTAAGGGCGGAAATGATGGTGCTCCTACGCAGGCAAGGAGTCACAATTATCCCATACTTGGTCGATCTCTTGATAAAAGCGAGATTGAGAGATCAGTTGCTGAAAAGCGTGTCACTTTCCCTGAGAGTGCTGCAGCAACACGGCTGGATTCTAAATCTGCCAAAGTCGCAGTTGATTCCAATGACTCGGCTATCATTTTTAGGCATGATTCTGGACACGGAAAAGAAGAGGATTTTTCTCCCAACGGAAAAAGCCCAGGAACTTCAGAGCATAGTCCGAGACCTGTTAAAGCCAAAAAGAGTGTCAGTTCATTAATGCACTCGAGTACTGGGAAAGATGGTGGCGGCCTACAAGGCCACCCCCTTCGGCAGGTTCCATGCGAGGACATTTCAGTGGGACCTTCTGGACAAGTGGTCGGGGTCCCATCTACAAATACATCAGAAAATAAGCCTGTCCTCCAGGGCCAGGGTGTCTCTCCTGTGGTGGCTGCAGAGTGCTCACCTTCTAGAGGGTCGCAGGTTCGGCATTCAAGACTGAGTTCTGGTAACCACGGACGCGAGCCTCCGAGGATGGGGAGCAGTCACACAAGGAAGAAATTTTCAGGGACTGCGGTCAAGCCAGGAGGCTTGTCTACACATCAACGTGCTGGAATTAAGGGCCATATACAACGGCCTACGACAAGCGGAGACTCTTCTTCGCGACCTACCTGTTCTGATTCAATCGGACAACGTCACAGCAGTGGCTCATGTAAACCGCCAAGGCGGGACAAGGAGCAGAGTGGCAGTGGTGGGAGCCACCAGGATTCTTCGCTGGGCAGAAAATCACGTAAGCGCGCTGTCAGCAGTCTTCATTCCGTGAGTGGACAACTGGGAAGCAGACTTCCTCAGCAGACACGATCTCCAGCCAGGAGAGTGGGTTCTGCATCAAGAAGTTTTTGCAGAGATAATAAGTCGTTGGGGGCTTCCTCAAATAGACATGATGGCGTCACGCCTCAACAAGAAACTTCAGAGGTATTGTTCCAGGTCAAGGGACCCTCAGGCTGTAGCGGTAGACGCCCTGGTGACACCGTGGGTGTTTCCGTCGGTCTATGTGTTCCCTCCTCTTCCACTCATCTCAAAAATACTGAGAATCATAAGACGAAAAAGAGTCCAGACAATACTCATTGTTCCGGATTGGCCTCGAAGGGCCTGGTATTCAGATCTTCAGGAGATGCTCACAGAAGATCCGTGGCCTCTTCCTCCCAGGGAGGACCTGTTGCAGCAGGGGCCCTACGTGTTCCAAGACTTACCGCGGTTACGTTTGACGGCATGGCGGTGGAACGCCAAATCCTAGCTAGGAAAGGTATTCCGGGGGAAGTCATCCCTACTCTGATAAAAGCTAGGAAGGAGGTGACGGTGAAACATTATCACCGTATCTGGAGGAAATATGTATCTTGGTGTGAAGCCAAGAATGCTCCTACGGAAGATTTCCACCTGGGCCGTTTTCTCCACTTTCTGCAGACAGGAATGGATATTGTTTAGGAATGGAGAGAGATTGCGCTCACTAAGGGAGGGTAAGTATGAGTGCTGCTTGAGGAATGGATATTGGCCTAAAGTTAGGCTCCATTAAGGTGCAGATTTCGGCCCTGTCAATATTCTTTCAGAAGGAATTGGCTTCTCTCCCAGAAGTCCAGACTTTTGTAAAGGGAGTGCTGCACATCCAGCCTCCTTTTGTGCCCCCAGTGGCGCCATGGGACCTTAACGTGGTGTTACAGTTCCTTAAGTCACACTGGTTTGAACCTCTTCAAACAGTTGAGTTAAAATTTCTCACTTGGAAAGTGGTCATGTTGTTAGCCTTGGCATCTGCGAGGCGGGTGTCCGAATTGGCGGCTTTGTCTCACAAAAGCCCCTATCTGATTTTCCATGTGGATAGAGCAGAGTTGAGGACTCGTCCTCAATTTCTGCCTAAGGTGGTTTCATCGTTTCATATGAACCAACCTATTGTGGTGCCTGTGGCTTCGGGTGACTTGGAGGATTTCTGGAAGGAAAAAGACGTATAGTCTATGGGGCTATGCACAGGCTTAATCAGTGTGAGCGGTAGTGAGTAAAAAGTATATTGATTCAAAAACCAGCCTTAGAAACCACATCAGAAAGGCAAAATGCCATTACCTTTATATAACTGAGCTGGAGGTGCACCTATAAGCATTTTACAGTATCTAGAAGAAAGAGAGAGGAGAATGACCACAAGACGGTCATCTGCCAAAGAAAGCTTACTTTGTGGCGCACTCTTTTATTTAAGTCAAATATGTAATAGTTATAGAATTAAAACTTAACATTTATTAGATATTTTTATACTATTGTGATCAAAGTCAGACATAAACAACATAGATCGGTCAGTATTGACCTACAGTGACCCCAAAAAAAAGGGGATTTTTTCTTTATATAGAAAATATGTATAAGCGGTTCGAGTTCACTGATATACGTATTAATATCAAATTAGAATTCCTTTTGTATATAACCACACTTATACTGCAACAATAAATAATGTAGAACAAAAGTGAAAATGAAATATTAGACAATTTTTATCGGGTTGTTATACACTCTAAGAGATCCTTCCAAATGAATCATTGGATCTCTATTTGGTAACCCGATTAGCGGTACTCGTTATCTCAGCTAAAGCACTTATCCTTTATTGAATAAATGGAGAGCAATGTCCTCTAAGAAGACAGGAGTAGTGGGTATTAATTAAATCACAATAAGTGATAATTACCAACAAACCTTAGAGCCTTAGAGTATTAATCAGATCACTAGGTTACAATGTAGCATCTTGGATATGAATCGTAGATGTAAGTACTCCATAATCATCATTCCCAAAGTGTGTAAACATTTATCAGTATAGACATTGTGTCCTTCTCAATCGATATCTTTAGCCTGTATATGCTTTTCAACAATAATATGCAAACATGTATCGCAGTAGTAGATGATTGATCATAGAGACAGAGGGCTAGTATATATGAGTGCCAATCAGATCACTGGCCAAAATGCAGCACCCTAAATATGAGTCATGGATGTAAATACACCATACTTATCATCCTAAAGATATTCAAACATTTATCAGCATGAACGCTGTGCCCTTTTATCTCAATGTTTTAGCCTATATGTACTAAATCCCCGATTAAATCTGGCTGTACGTGTACAATGCAAAAAAACACACAAATCAATGATCCACAAAGCATACATTCTGGTGACATGAACTAAAATCTGGACATTCACTATGTATCCATGAATATATGCATATCATAATCACCATAGATATAGAAGGCAAATATATATTGGTATCACTTTGAGAAGGTAGAGATGTCCCAGCAACTGTAGGTCAGTTCCCCTTTCTACTGTCAATAATGCAGTGAATGGGAACGATGAGAGTTCGGGTAACACCTGTTGCTGGGACAGAAGGAAGAAGTGCGAGTTGCTTCTGCTGTCCCCAAGCCGGACTCCCCCTCCTCTGTTGTGTCGCCACAGTGCAGAGGCAGCAGGAGACCTTTTGTGGATGAGAGAGCCGCTCTGAATTACATGGAGAGCGGGTGTGTGTCACCATGAATGTATGCACGCTGAGTGCCGAGAGCCGCTCACGTGACCAGGCGCCGGGTCGGGTTTGAGGATTCCACGCTCCCGGAAACTGTGTACGTCTGGTATGCCGATGACGTACGTTTCACTACAGGCTTGTTCACATCGGATTCCAAGTCTCTTGATGTAGTCAGGGCCTTAAAAGTTTATGTAGCCAGGATGGCTCGGGTTAGGAAAACAGAGGCACTGTTTGTCCTGTATGCAGCCAACAAGGTTGGCGCTCCTGCTTCTAAGCAGACTATTGCCTGCTGGATCTGTAACACGATTCAGCAGGCTCTTTCTATGGCTGAATTGCTGTTACCAAATTCGGTAAAGGCCCATTCCACTAGGAAGGTGGGCTCTTCTTGGGCGGCTGCCCGAGGTGTCTCGGCATTACAACTTTGCCGAGCAGCTACTTGGTCGGGTTCAAACACTTTTGCTAAATTCTATAAGTTTGATACCTTGGCCGATGAGGACCTCATGTTTGCTCAATCGGTGCTGCAGAGTCATCCGCACTCTCCCGCCCCGGTCTGGAGCTTTGGTATAATCCCCATGGTCCTTACGGAGTCCCCAGCATCCTCTAGGACGTACGTAAGAGAAAATAAGATTTTAAACCTACCGGTAAATCTTTTTCTCCTAGTCCGTAGAGCAGGGATGGGGAACCTTCGGCCCTCCAGCTGTTGTTGAACTACACATCCCAGCATGCCCTGCAACAGTTTTAGCATGGCCAAATAGCAAATCTGTAGCAAGGCATGCTGGTATGTGTAGTTCAACAACAGCTGGAGGGCCGAAGGTTCCCCATCCCTGCCGTAGAGGATGCTGGGCGCCCGTCCCAGTGCGGACTAAATTCTGCAAGGCTTGTATATAGTTATTGCTTACATAAGGGTTATGTTACAGTTTGATCAGTCTCTGGCTGATGCTGTTTTGTTTCATACTGTTAACTGGTTCGTATATTCCATGTTGTACGGTGTGGATGGTGTGGGCTGGTAGGTATCTTGCCCTTAGATTAACAAAAATACTTTCCTCGTACTGTCTGTCTCTTTTGGGCACAGGTCTATAACTGAGGTCTGGAGGAGGGGCATAGAGGGAGGAGCCAGTGCACACCCATCTAAAGTCTTTAGAGTGCCCATGTCTCCTGCGGAGCCCGTCTATACCCCATGGTCCTTACGGAGTCCCCAGCATCCTCTACGGACTAGGAGAAAAAGATTTACCGGTAGGTTTAAAATCTTATTTTTTGTGGTTCGCACAGTACCCTGCAGCTGTGCATAATTCACCCCATCCAACCAAATCCATCTGTCATCCCGAGATAAATAAGCTGACTCAGCATTGTGAACTCTCAGGTGTGTAGAAATACATGCACAGTCCACACATTCTGATTTTGGTATCACTGTCGCACCTGCCGACATTTTTCTTTGTAGAACTGGTTTGTATAGGTGTGCTATTACTTGTCTTGATATTTTGTTAAATATTGTGGTCTATTCCAAACAAAACTTCTGTGCCATGTTTAAAGTGTACGTCTTCAATCTTATTTAACGTTTTCTTTTTGCATTCAAAAAGTTATCTCTAATTTATATGATGCCACAAGAGTTCCATGGTGACAAACAAAGGGGCAAGAACATGCATTGCATTACAAAATATATACGGTTACAGAGGGCACACAATTTACATAATTATTTCATTACAATCTTCAGTTTACGTAATTAAGTGGATAAAAGGGAGAATGGCCCTGCTTGCAGGCACTTACATTCTGAAGAGTATAAGGGCAGACACAGAGGGGTACATTTACTAAGATGGGAGTTCTATATAAGATGGGATGTTGCTCATAGCAACCAATCAGATCCTACTTCTCATTTGTCTAGCACCTTCTAGAAGATAATACCTGGAATCTGATTGGTTGCTATGGGCAACATCTCATCTTAAATAGAACTCCCATCTTAGTAAATTTACCCCAGAGAAAGCAGAGAGCAGGGATGCTGGGCTTGAATGAAGAGGTGGGTTTTAAGGGGCATTTATAGGCTGGACATAGTGCACTTATTTAGAAATTCTTCTACAAGTAACTCCCTCCATTGGAAGTCAGCTGATTGGGTCAGGGGAGTGGCTACATCACAAAGGGGTGTGTCTAAAGCTGGAAGGAACTAAGCTGCCCAAAAACCATCATCTCCCATCCCTCTCCTACCCCTCTTTTACTGCCAACCGTACCATTGGCGGGTGCATGCAGCAACCTTTCCTCCATGTTGTCATTTAATTGGGACCATTAAGTCCCCAATTATGGCAGCAGGACAGAGCCCTCAGATAAGCACTGTCCTGCTTAAATTGGAATGGTTGGGAGGCATGTAACAGAAAACAATCAGAGAGTAAATACTGTAATTTTTGGATCAATGTGTACAGTATAAAGTATACATCAAAATATAAGATGGCACTACTGTCTTTGTGAAATCTGTTCCACTGAGCAAAAACAGACATCCAAGCGGGCGAAGCCACAGGCAAGCACTAGTATTACTTAATTTTAACGTTAGGACCTGGTTTATAGTAGTAATATGCTAAGCAGTATCATCTGCAACTGCTAAATTAGGGTAATACTGCAAGAGGCATTGTGTGTAAATAGATGCTGGCTCCTGTGATCCACTTCTGTATCTGAAGACTCATTATCCATTGGGTTACTTAGGATGGCCGTGTATTGCACACTTCCGGGGCTAGTGAAGCTGTGACACGCTCCTGTTTTGGGACAGGCTTCCTGTTGATTCCCCCCAAATAGCTGCAGCTTGACATTAAGGCTGCAGTTTTGGAGGCGCTGGGTGTGACGATGGGATCCGGTCTGAAGATCGACAGTGTCTAGGTCGACAATGTTTAGGTCGACCACTATAGGTCGACAGTCACTAGGTCGACATGGATGGAAGGTCGACAGGGTTTCTAGGTCGACATGTGCTAGGTCGACAGGTCTAAAGGTCGACATGAGTTTTTCACAATTTTTTGTGGATTTTTTCATACTTAACGATCCACGTGGACTACGATTAGAACGGTAAAGTGTGCCGAGCGAAGTGGTAGCGGAGCGAAGGCACCATGCCCGAAGCATGGCGAGCGAACGCGGTGCACTAATTTGGGATCCCGGTCACTCTACGAAGAAAACGACAAAAAATAATAATCCTCATGTCGACCTTTAGACCTGTCGACTTAGCACATGTCGACCTAGAAACCCTGTCGACCTTCCATCCATGTCGACCTAGTGACTGTCGACCTATAGTGGTCGACCTAAACATTGTCGATCTAGATACTGTCGATAAAACGAACCACACCCGTGACGATACAGGAATAGTTCCGCACATGCACTCTCCACTGCTCATTGTAGGTGTATGCAAAACTGCTGGCTACGAGTACAACTTTGAAACGGGCCCTTACTGACCAGGAACGCCCTTGTAAGCACTCAAACCCACTATTGGGGGTAATTCCAAGTTGATCGCAGCAGGATTTTTGATAGCAACTGGGCAAAACCATGTGCACTGCAGGGGAGGCAGATGTAACATGTGCAGAAAGAGTTAGATTTGGTGGGTTATATTGTTTCTGTGCAGGGTAAATACTGGCTGCTTTATTTTTACACTGCAAATTAGATTGCAGATTGAACACACCACACCCAAATCTATCTCTCTCTGCACATGTTATATCTGCCTCCCCTGCAGTGCACATGGTTTTGCCCAGTTGCTATCAAAAATCCTGCTGCGATCAACTTGGAATTACCCGCATTGTTTTGTAAATGTATGCTACAGTACATACAGATCCAAATGTAATGCATGCAAACAGATCTGACACTGGAAAACATTCCCGGGGGTATATTTAATAAAAGTTGATGTTTGGTCTATTTCTGATCAGTTTTGTGTTTCAGGGTCTAAATCAGATTATTTTTTTTGACATCGTTTAAAAAAAAATATCAAAAATCATCTGTTCGTAAATGTGGACTTTAGACCCTGAAATACAAAATCGACCAAACAGCGATCAAAAATCGTCCCAGATCGATTTTTAATAAATATACCCCTAAATCCCATATTTAGTGACACATGATTATTGACATATTTTTTTAAAAAGGATGTCAAAATTCATCTGTTAGTAAATGTGCGAGTTAGACACTGATACACAGAATCTATCAAAAATTGACTCAACATCGACCAAAATCAACTTTTTGTAAATATACACCCCCGGTATTACAATATTCGTCGTTTTTTATTTCTGTTGCTTTGCGTTTTTGAAGGGGTACTTGTTGCTGAGTTTTGCATTTACCGAAAGTAAACACATCGGTAAGCCTACAGTGTATGGGGATGTAACAAGCAAATGTTTCTGTATTGCTCCAGTTACACCTAAAGTAGATGCTTTGTTGTAGCTCAATGATTGTTGCCATAAATAGCAAAGAATGTGCATACAAGAATTGTTTTTAGATTAGTCTAATGCTCAGCCAGTTGTAAGGAAGATGGGTTTATATTGTTCCACATATAATTACAAAGAGGATATTCCCCTGCCATCACTTATGTCAACATCTGTTTTTATGTTTTAAATATTACTTTTAAATAAGAATGCTAGTTAACGCATTATAAGTATAAGGAGAACAATCATTTACATTTTATAATCTATTGTGTAATCAGTATGTTGAAAGCTTGCAATTCATTTCATATGTAAAATGCATAACAAATCACACAGCACCACCTACTGGACTTTTTTAGGTACTGCCTTGTTTTATATGATTTAACAATTGCATGACGCACTCTCAGCAATGCTAGTAGTTCTTCAGTAGTCAACAAGAAATCCTTTATAATGCGTGTATTACAAAATGCTTGAAATAATGCACAGTGATACAGTCATTGTAATTAGGGTGTATATAGTATGAACCTTCTTCCTATTGTGACCCCAGCTTGTGATCAACATTGTTCTTCTGTGACTAATTTTCCACTAAAACAGTGGCTGATTCTAGTGTCTCCCACTGGCTGGTAATGTCTGCACTGCTGTTATACATTAACAATGGTGTTTGCTGGAGAAACCGCTGCTCAATCACAGGAAGCACCTGGACATCATCTGAAAAAAATGCAGAGGAGAAATGAGGCTGGAATCTAATAGCACATCTGCGGAAACATCAAGTAACTGCTTTAAGTACAATAAATAGGCTTGGCTTATGGTTACAGAAGGGAAGTTACAGTATATTCCTATCTGTCTGACCCGATATGTGTTTGATTAATAGGACTGTGCCTGTCTGCCGTGCCTTTCCAGCTAAAATTTTTATTTTTTTCATGTCAGTGGTTATAATATATGATACAGATAAAAATCACACTTCAAATGATTGTAATTATTTCAGTCAACCTGCACTGCTCAGGAAAATAGAACCAGACTTTCCCAATAAGCTTTATAAAATTTTGCGGCACCTCCAGTGTTCCTTGTATTAAATAAAGGTGTCTAATCAATTGCGAACGCTGCCTGGCGACAACGTTTGAACGCCGTCAGTGGAACTCTGCAGTGAACGTACATTGCACATTTTACTTCACAACTCCATAGTGATGTGTATTAGAATGCACAAAATCAGCCGACCGTATATATGCATTTTCTGATATTGCTCTGGAACATTCAAACCCCCCCCCGCCCCCGCCCCCCTGCCCCATCCTCACTGTAGCCTAAGCCTGCCACCTAACCTCCACCTCCTCACCACCTTCTAACCTTAGCTTCCCCCGCCACCTAACCCTAACCTCCCGCCCGCTACCTAACCCTAACCTTACCCTATCACCTAATGCTAAAATTGACATTCTGAGAAAATTGACATGCTGCCTGTCAGCATTTAGAAACTGTTGTCATTGTGGTGTTAACATTGTTATTGTTGACCTTTTGACTACATCCCGTCATACCCAGCCTGTGGGTAATGCTTCTTTCTTGTCTTCTGTACTTATTCTTTGGCTAGCTGTTTTTTATTGTGTTGAGGCTCTGTTTCTCTGTTATTTTGCAGTGTTTTTATTAACCCCCTCTGTACAGTGCTGCAGCCACTTTGTCGTGCCTTAGAAATATAAGGTAATAGGATGTCGCTATTAAAATATTAAATAGAACAGTGGAAGGGACTCTTGTTATATACAGTGAGTGTTCCAAAGCATACAAACCCTAGACCCAAGAACAAACAAGGTGCCTTTTGGCAAATGCACTGAAGACGGCCACCTTGTCACTTGATAGCTCCGAACCTTGGTTGTCTCTTTTATACCCCTTTCCTGCTAATTCTCCATATTATGCACAGTTGCCTGCTTTTAAAGTTTTCTTTCCAGAAGAAGCCTGGAGAGGAGACACTGCTTGCCACTTCAGGGGGCGATGCCAGGCTGCCATGTCACAAGGTCCCCCACCCTTAAAATACCACATGTATCGTGGGTCCGCTGGGAGGGCGGCTAAATGACACAAATTCTCATCATTTATCCATGCCCGATCCACATGGCGCCATAAGCGGGAGACATTTTTTTTGTTGGTGCGAAGAAATTACCAAAAAATTGTGAGTTGAGTCTCCACCAACATGCAGGAGAGCAGGCAAGTGTGATGTTATGTACTGAAGTATACCGGCTGGTCATAGTAACGTTTTTTTCGCAATCCTGCCAGCTTGTTTGACACTTAACCAGAGAAGTATATCCTTCAACAGGGGCAACTATTCTTATTATTGTCTGTGGAGAATTATTCATAGTGGTGGCTATATAAGTAATTATGGAATCAATACTTCTGTTACCTGACAATTGTTAATAACGATGACTTTTACTATGTGCATGTTTTGTAGCACTAATATGTTGTCCTTTGTAACCTCTATATATTTGTGTGTATGGGTGTATATGTGTATATATATATATATATATATTTCTCTAACGTCCTAAGTGGATGCTGGGGACTCCGTAAGGACCATGGGGAATAGCGGCTCCGCAGGAGACTGGGCACATCTAAAGAAAGCTTTAGGACTAACTGGTGTGCACTGGCTCCTCCCCCTATGACCCTCCTCCAAGCCTCAGTTAGATTTCTGTGCCCGACGAGAAGGGTGCACACTAGGGGCTCTCCTGAGCTTCTTAGTGAAAGTTTTAGTTTAGGTTTGTTATTTTCAGTGAGACCTGCTGGCAACAGGCTCACTGCATCGAGGGACTAAGGGGAGAAGAAGCGAACTCACCTGCGTGCAGAGTGGATTGGGCTTCTTGGCTACTGGACATTAGCTCCAGAGGGACGATCACAGGCCCAGCCTGGATGGGTCCCGGAGCCGCGCCGCCGGCCCCCTTACAGAGCCAGAAGAGCGAAGAGGTCCGGAAAAATCGGCGGCAGAAGACGTTCCTGTCTTCAATAAGGTAGCGCACAGCACTGCAGCTGTGCGCCATTGCTCTCAGCACACTTCATACTCCGGTCACTGAGGGTGCAGGGCGCTGGGGGGGCGCCCTGAGACGCAATAAAACATGATAAAAATACCTTACATGGCAAAGAATACATCACATATAGCTCCTGGGCTATATGGATGCATTTAACCCCTGCCAGAATATACAGAAAAACGGGAGATAAGGCCGCCGAAAAGGGGGCGGAGCCTATCTCCTCAGCACACTGGCGCCATTTTCCCTCACAGCTCAGTTGGAGGGAAGCTCCCTGGCTCTTCCCTGCAGTCACTACACTACAGAAAGGGTTAAAAAAAAAGAGAGGGGGCACTAATTAGGCGCAGTATTAAAACATACAGCAGCTATAAGGGGAAAAACACTTATATAAGGTTATCCCTGTATATATATATAGCGCTCTGGTGTGTGCTGGCATACTCTCCCTCTGTCTCCCCAAAGGGCTAGTGGGGTCCTGTCCTCTATCAGAGCATTCCCTGTGTGGGTGCTGTGTGTCGGTACGTTTGTGTCGACATGTATGAGGAGAAAAATGATGTGGAGACGGAGCAGAGTGTCTGTAACAGTGATGTCACCACCTAGGGGGTCGACACCTGAGTGGATGTACTGTTGAAAATTACGTGACAGTGTCAGCTCTGTATAAAAAAACAGTGGTTGACATGAGACAGCCGGCTACTCAGCTTGTGCCTGTCCAGACGTCTCATAGGCCGTCAGGGGCTCTAAAGCGCCCGTTACCTCAGATGGCAGATACAGACGCCGACACGGATACTGACTCCTGTGTCGACGGTGAAGAGACAACCGTGATTTCCAGTAGGGCCACACGTTACATGATTGAGACAATGGAAAATGTTTTATACATTTCTGATAATACGAGTACCACCAAAAAGGGGTATTATGTTCGGTGAGGGAAAAACTACCTGTAGTTTTCCTGAATCTGAGAAATAAAATGAGGTGTGTGATGATGCGTGGGTTTCCCCCCGATAACAATTGATAATTTCTTAAAAAGTATTGGTGTATACCCTTTCCCGCCAGAGGTTAGGGTGCGTTGGGAAACACCCCCTAGGGGGGATAAGGCGCTCACACGCTTGTAAGAACAAGGGCTCTACCCTCTCATGAGATGGCCGCCCTTAAGGATCCTGCTGATAGAAAGCAGGAGGGTATCCAAAAATGTATTCACACACATACTGGTGTTATACTGCGACCAGCAATCGCCTCAGCCTGGAGGTGCAGTGCTGGGTTGGCATGGTCGGATTCCCTGACTGGAAATATTGATATCCTAGATAAGGATAGTATATTATTGCCTATAGAGCATTTAAAAGATGCATTTCTATATATGCATGATGCACAGCGGAATATTTGCCGACTGGCATCAAGTATAAGTGCGTTGTCCAATTCTACCAGTAAAATGGTCAGGTGATGCGGATTCCAAACGGCATTTGGAAGTATTGCCTTTGAAAAGGGACATTTGGGGTCGGTCTTTTAGACCTGGTGGCCACGGCAACAACTGGGAAATCCACGTTTGTACCCCAGGTCGCCTCTCAAAATAAGACGCCGTATTATCAGGCGCAGTCCTTTGTTGGCAAGCGGACAAAAGGTTCCTCTTTTCTGCTCGTGACAGAGGGAGAGGAAAAAGGCTGAAGAGATTAGCCAGTTCCCAGGAACAGAAACCCTTTCCCGCCTCTGCCAAGCCCTCAGTATGACGCTAGGGCCTTACAAGCTCAGGCACGGTGGGGGCCCGTTCTCAATGAATTTCAGTGCGCAGTGGGCTCACTCACAAGTAGACCCCTGGATCCTTCATGTAATATCTCAAGGGTACATATTGGAATTCGAGACGTCTCCCCCTCGCCGTTTCCAAAAGTCGGCTTTACCGACGTCTCCCTCTGACAGGGAGGCAGTTTTGGAAGCCATTCACAAGCTGTATTCCCAGCAGGTGATAATCAAGGTACCCCTCCTGCAACAGGGAACGGGGTATTATTCCACACTATTGTGGTACCGAAGCCAGACGGCTCGGTGAGACCGATTCTAAATCTAAATCTAAAATCTAAAATCTTTGAACACTTACATACAGAGGTTCAAATTCAAGATTGAGTCACTCAGAGCAGTGATTGCGAACCTGGAAGAAGGGGACTACATGATGTCTCGGGACATCAAGGATGCTTACCTTCATGTCAAAATTTACCCTTCTCACCAAGGGTACCTCAGGTTATGGTACAGAACTGTCACTATCAGTTCAGACGCTGCCGTAGGGATGGTCCACGGCACCCCGGGTCTTTACCAAGGTAATGGCCGAAATGATATCCCTTCGAAGGAAGGGAATTTTAGTTATCCCTTACTTGGACGATTCCCTGATAAGGGTAAGATCCAGGGAACAGTTGGAAGTCGGTGTAGCACTATCTCAGGTAGTGTTGCGGCAGCACGATTGGATTCTCAATATTCCAAAATCGCAGCTGGTTCCGACGACTTGTCTTCTGTTTCCTAGGGATGTTCCTGGACACAGTCCAGAAAAAAGGTGTTTCTCCCGGAAGAGAAAGCCAGGGAGTTATCCGAGCTAGTCAGGAACCTCCTAAAACCGAACCAAGTCTCAGTGCATCAATGCACAAGGGTTCTGGGTAAAAATGGTGGCTTCCTACGAAGCAATCCCATTCGTTAGATTCCACGCAAGAACTTTCCAGTGGAACCTACTGGACAAATGGTCCGGGTCGCATTTTCAGATGCATCAGCGGATAACCCTGTCACCAAGGACAAGGGTATCCATCCTGTGGTGGTTGCAGAGTGCTCATCTTCTAGAGGGCCGCAGATTCGGCACTCAGGACTGGGTCCTGGTGACCACGGATGCCAGCCTGCGAGGCTGGGGAGCAGTCACACAGGGAAGGAATATCCAGGGCTTAGGGTCAAGCCTGGATACATCACTTCACATAAATATCCTGAAGCTAAGGGCCATTTACAATGCTCTAAGCTTAGCAAGACCTCTGCTTCAAGGTCAGCCGGTGTTGATCCAGTCGGACAACATCATGGCAGTCACCCACGTAAACAGACAGGGTGGCACAAGAAGCAGGAGGGCAATGGCAGAAGCTGCAGGGATTCTTCGCTGGGCGGAAAATCATGTGATAGCACTGTCAACAGTATTCATTCCGGGAGTGGACAACTGGGAGTGGGGACTTCACCCAGAAGTCGTCCACATGATTAAAAAACTCGACAGGTATTGCGCCAGGTCAAGAGACCCTCAGGCAATAGTTGTAGACGCTCTGGTAACACCGTGGGTGTACCAGTCAGTGTATGTGTTCCCTCCTCTGCCTCTCATACCCAAGGTACTGAGATTGATAAGATGGAGAGGAGAAAGCACTATATTCGTGGCTCCGGATTGGCCAAGAAGGACTTGGTAACCGGAACTTCAAGAGATGCTCACGGAGGATCCGTGGCCTCTACCTCTAAGAAGGGACCTGCTCCAGCAAGGACCCTGTCTGTTCCAAGACTTACCGCGGCTGCGTTTGACGGCATGCCGGTTGAACACCGGATCCTGAAGGAAAAAAGGCATTCCGGATGAAGTCATCCATATCCTGATCTAAAGCCAGGAAGGATGTAACCGCAAAAACATTATCACCGCAATTGGCGAAAATATGTTGCGTAGTGCGAGGCCAGTAAGGCCCGACGGAGGAAATTCAACTGGGTCGATTCCTACATTTCCTGCAAACAGGAGTGTCTATGGGCCTGAAATTGGGGTCCATTAAGGTTCAGATTTCGGCCCTGTCAATTTTCTTCCAAAAAAGTACTAGCTTCAGTCCCTGAAGTTTAGACGTTTGTAAAAGGGGTACTGCATATACAGCCTCCTTTTGTGCCTCCAGTGGCAATTTGGGATCTCAATGTAGTTTGGGTTCCAAAAGTCACATTGGTTTGAACCACTTAAATCTGTGGAGTTAAAATATCTCACATGGAAAGTGGTCATGCTGTTGGCCCTGGCCTGGGCGAGGCGCGTGTCAGAATTGGCGGCTTTATCCTGTAAAAGCCCTTATCTGATTTTCCATTCGGACAGGGCGGAATTGAGGACTCGTCCTCAGTTTCTCCCTAAGGTGGTTCCAGCGTTTTCACCTGAACCAACCTATTGTGGTGCCTGCGGCTACTAGGGACTTGGAGGAATCCAAGTTGCTGGATGTTGTCAGGGCCCTGAAAATATTTCCAGGACGGCTGGAGTCAGGAAATCTGACTCGCTGTTTATCCTGTATGCACCCAACAAGCTGGGTGCTCCTGCTTCTAAGCAGACTATTGCTCGTTGGATTTGTAGTACAATTCAGCTTGCACATTCTGTGGCAGGCCTGCCACAGCTAAAATCTGTAAAAGCCCGTTCCACAAGGAAAGTGGGCTCATCTTGGGCGGCTGCCCGAGGGGTCTCGGCTTTACAACTTTGCCGAGCAGCTACTTGGTCAGGGGCAAACACGTTTGCTAAATTCTACAAATTTGATACCCTGGCTGAGGAGGACCTGGAGTTCTCTCATTCGGTGCTGCAGAGTCATCCGCACTCTCCCGCCCGTTTGGGAGCTTTGGTATAATCCCCATGGTCCTTACGGAGTCCCCAGCATCCACTTAGGACGTTAGAGAAAATAAGAATTTACTTACCGATAATTCTATTTCTCGTAGTCCGTAGTGGATGCTGGGCACCCGTCCCAAGTGCGGATTGTCTGCAATACTTGTAAATAGTTATTGTTACAAAAATCGGGTTATTATTGTTGTGAGCCATCTTTTCAGAGGCTCCTTCGTTTATCATGCTGTTAACTGGGTTCAGATCACAAGTTATACGGTGTGATTGGTGTGGCTGGTATGAGTCTTACCCGGGATTCAAAATCCTTCCTTATTGTGTACGCTCGTCCGGGCACAGTATCCTAACTGAGGCTTGGAGGAGGGTCATAGGGGGAGGAGCCAGTGCACACCAGCTAGTCCTAAAGCTTTTACTTTTGTGCCCAGTCTCCTGCGGAGCCGCTATTCCCCATGGTCCTTACGGAGTCCCCAGCATCCACTACGGACTATGAGAAATAGAATTATCGGTAAGTAAATTCTTATTATATGTATATATGTGTGTGTGTGTGTGTGTGTAGGTATGTATGTATATATATATATATATATATATATAATTATACCGTATTTAGTGTTCACACTAGGCTATTTTACCAGGGCGCCACGTTCTGCACCTCTAGCAGCACACTGCTAAAACAGCCTGCTCGCTACCACAGCGTGAATAGATGTCGTGCGCATAGCATCTATTCACATTTAAGGAAGAGCTTGGGAAAAGCAAACGCATCCTTCCGGGATGCGATCACAATGTGAATGCCCACACATGGTGAACGCTGCTCATGCGCAGACTTCCAAAATCGGATGATCTGCGTATTCGCAGCAAATGCGTCCACCTCTGAATTCAGAATACACGTTTGTACTGTTGCTTTTCTGTGCCATCAGTGTAGTGAAGGTTTCCATCATTTAAATGTACCCCTGTAACCTATAACATGTCGTTTTGGTGTTGCTCTCTTTAACCAGCAGCGACAAATAACCCATCGCTCAGTTTAGGTATAGTTGGTATCACATCAACATGACATTTATTGTAATCTTATCACTGGATTACACATTTACTTAAATCATATGAGGGGTTTATTGCGTTAATAATATGGATAGAGAATCATTCAGGGATAACAAGGTAAACACACGCCCTTGTCTATGGATGCTAAGGTAATGGTAAGAGACATGTTTACAGCTCACAGCAGCCGGGACATGTCCTAGTGTTGACTTAATTACCAGTTTATTGGTGTTTTGTTTAAAGTGTCCATGAGAGATATATGAGCGATATAGTCTGTTGTTTACTGTGACTGGATAAAAACTTCCTACAGTGATGAATAAAGCGTTTTATGCCGCACTTTATTGCTTGGCACAGCCTATCTCTTCCATTGGTGCACATCTGGTCCTGCTCACCCTTCCAGTGTGGGATCGGACAGCTCATGCTGCTGTGTCATTACTGTGGCTGCTAGCACCAATAGCATAAAGGAGTGCTCAGATGTAACATTTTAGATCAATGTTAGGGCATGATTCGGAAATGGACGCAATGTCACATTGTCTGCAATTGAGCAATGTGTCGTCAATGTGCATGCATCTAAGTTGCACGGCACATGTGCCGCAATGGTCAAATGGCGGCGGTCGCAGTGACAATTTATTTGCAAAGTAAGTGGCAGCCATGGAGTGTTTGTGGGAGGTGATGGAAGAATGGAGACTGAAATGCAGGCGTGTCATGACCGCTGCATCTCCACCTGACACAGAAGGGGTGTCACTGGTTGGGAACAGGGTTGACCGCACATTGACTAGGCTCTGTGAGGACATGGCAATGGATTAGTTTTGCAGAGATGAGTATATATGTCATTTGGACTGTTTTCAGACAGATCTGTTACATTAGTCCTGGTGCAAGTGAGCATTGATATGAATAAAGAACAGAAATCAAAGGTTTTGACTTTTGGTACTTCTGTGCGAATCAGCATACAGCTGACTACTGCAATATCGTTCTGTACATACAATGCTGGAGCACTTACATCCAACTTGCGTACAAATCTGCTCTAGCAACATTGTGTGATTACTTCACATGGGGGGGGGGGGGGGGAGGGGCATATGGGGACTTGAACATTAGTATTTGAGACTCACCAGATGAGCTCACTTGGTCGCTGTTGGTGGGCCCATATTTTTGGCTGGAAATTATGCTTTGCACCTCAGTTTTGATCTATGTTTGGTCACAGAGTTTACTTTAATGATTCTGATTGACAGTGCTTAGTACTATAGAGTGTACATCTGCATTTTCTTTTTCTCTGACGTCCTAGTGGATGCTGGGAACTCCGTAAGGACCATGGGGAATAGCGGCTCCGCAGGAGACTGGGCACAAAAGTAAAAGCTTTTAGGTCACCTGGTGTGCACTGGCTCCTCCCCCTATGACCCTCCTCCAAGCCTCAGTTAGATTTTTGTGCCCGGCCGAGAAGGGTGCATGCTAGGTAGCTCTCCAGAGCTGCTTAGAGTAAAAGTTTTAAATAGGTTTTTTTATTTTCAGTGAGACCTGCTGGCAACAGGCTCACTGCATCGAGGGACTAAGGGGAGAAGAAGCGAACTCACCTGACTGCAGAGTGGATTGGGCTTCTTGGCTACTGGACATTAGCTCCAGAGGGACGATCACAGGTTCAGCCTGGATGGGTCCCGGAGCCGCGCCGCCGGCCCCCTTACAGAGCCAGAAGAGCGAAGAGGTCCGGAAAAATCGGCGGCAGAAGACGTTCCTGTCTTCAATAAGGTAGCGCACAGCACTGCAGCTGTGCGCCATTGCTCTCAGCACACTTCACACTCCGGTCACTGAGGGTGCAGGGCGCTGGGGGGGAGCGCCCTGAGACGCAATAAAACATGTTTAATCCTTATATGGCTAAAGAAATACATCACATATAGCTCCTGGGCTATATGGATGCATTTCACCCCTGCCAGTTTTCCTAAAAAAAGCGGGTGAAAAGGCCGCCGTGAAGGGGGCGGAGCCTATCTCCTCAGCACACAAGCGCCATTTTCCCTCACAGTTCCGCTGGAAGGAAGGCTCCCTGACTCTCCCCTGCAGTCCTGCTACAGAATCAGGGTAAAACAAGAGAGGGGGGGGCACTAATTGGCAGAAAATACATATACAGCAGCTATAGAAGGGAGAAACACTTATATAAGGTTATCCCTGCATATATATAGCGCTCTGGTGTGTGCTGGCAAACTCTCCCTCTGTCTCCCCAAAGGGCTCGTGGGGTCCTGTCCTCTATCAGAGCATTCCCTGTGTGTGTGCTGTGTGTCGGTACGATTGTGTCGACATGTATGAGGAGGAAAATGATGTGGAGGCGGAGCAATTGCCTGTAATAGTGATGTCACCCCCTAGGGAGTCGACACCTGACTGGATGGTCGTATGGAAGGAATTACGTGACAGTGTCAGCACTTTGCAAAAAAACTGTTGACGACATGAGACAGCCGGCAAATCAGTTAGTGCCTGTCCAGGCGTCTCAAACACCGTCAGGGGCTCTAAAGCGCCCGTTACCTCAGATGGTCGACACAGACCCAGACACGGATACTGACTCCAGTGTCGACGGTGACGAGACAAACGTAATGTCCAGTAGGGCCACACGTTACATGATCACGGCAATGAAGGAGGCTTTGAACATTTCTGATACTACAAGTACCACAAAAAAGGGTATTATGTGGGGTGTGAAAAAACTACCCATAGTTTTTCCTGAATCAGATGAATTAAATGAGGTGTGTGACAAAGCGTGGGTTTCCCCCGATAAAAAACTGCTGATTTCTAATAAATTATTGGCATTATACCCTTTCCCGCCAGAGGTTAGGGCGCGTTGGGAAACACCCCCTAGGGTAGATAAGGCGCTCACACGCTTATCAAAACAAGTGGCGTTACCGTCTCCTGATACGGCCGCCCTCAAGGAACCAGCTGATAGAAAGCTGGAAAATATCCTAAAAGGTATATACACACATACTGGTGTTATACTACGACCAGCAATCGCCTCAGCCTGGATGTGCAGTGCTGGAGTGGCTTGGTCGGATTCCCTGACTGAAAATATTGATACCCTGGATAGGGACAGTATATTATTGACTATAGAGCATTTAAAGGATGCATTACTATATATGCGAGATGCACAGAGGGATATTTGCACCCTGGCATCAAGAGTAAGTGCGTTGTCCATTTCTGCCAGAAGAAGTTTATGGACACGACAGTGGTCAGGTGATGCGGATTCAAAACGGCATATGGAAGTTTTGCCGTATAAAGGGGAGGAGTTATTTGGGGTCGGTCTATCAGACCTGGTGGCCACGGCGACGGCTGGGAAATTCACCTTTTTACCCCAGGTCACCTCTCAGCAGAAAAAGACACCGTCTTTTCAAACTCAGTCCTTTCGTCCCCATAAGGGCAAGCGGGCAAAAGGCCACTCATTTCTGCCCCGGGGCAGAGGAAGGGGAAAAAGACTGCAGCAAGCAGCCTCTTCCCAGGATCAGAAGCCCTCCCCCGCTTCTGCCAAGTCTTCAGCATGACGCTGGGGCTTTACAAGCGGACTCAGGCACGGTGGGGGCCCGTCTCAAAAATTTCAACGCGCAGTGGGCTCACTCGCAAGTGGACCCCTGGATCCTGCAGGTAGTATCACAGGGGTACAAACTGGAATTCGAGACGTCTCCCCCTCGCCGGTTCCTGAAGTCTGCTCTACCAACGTCTCCCTCCGACAGGAAGGCAGTATTGGAAGCTATTCACAAGCTGTATTCCCAGCAGGTGATAATCAAGGTACCCCTCCTACAACAGGGAAAGGGGTATTATTCCACGCTGTTTGTGGTACCGAAGCCGGACGGCTCGGTGAGACCGATTTTAAATCTGAAATCATTGAACACTTACATAAAAAGGTTCAAATTCAAGATGGAATCACTCAGAGCAGTGATAGCGAACCTGGAAGAAGGGGACTATATGGTGTCTCTGGACATCAAGGATGCTTATCTCCATGTCCCAATCTACCCTTCTCACCAAGGGTACCTCAGGTTTGTGGTACAGAACTGTCATTATCAGTTTCAGACGCTGCCGTTTGGGTTGTCCACGGCACCACGGGTCTTTACCAAGGTAATGGCCGAAATGATGATTCTTCTTCGAAGAAAAGGCGTCTTAATTATCCCTTACTTGGACGATCTCCTGATAAGGGCAAGGTCCAGGGAACAGTTAGAGGTCGGAGTAGCACTATCTCAGGTGGTGCTACGTCAGCACGGGTGGATTCTAAATATTCCAAAATCGCAGCTGATTCCAACAAGACGTCTACTGTTCCTAGGGATGATTCTGGACACAGTCCAGAAAAAGGTGTTTCTCCCGGAGGAGAAGGCCAGGGAGTTATCCGAGCTAGTCAGGAACCTCCTGAAACCAGGACAAGTGTCAGTGCATCAATGCACAAGGGTCCTGGGAAAGATGGTGGCTTCTTACGAAGCGATTCCATTCGGAAGATTCCATGCAAGAACGTTTCAGTGGGATCTGCTGGACAAATGGTCCGGATCGCATCTTCAGATGCATCAGCGGATAACCCTATCTCCAAGGACAAGGGTGTCTCTCCTGTGGTGGTTGCAGAGTGCTCATCTTCTAGAGGGCCGCAGATTCGGCATTCAGGACTGGATTCTGGTGACCACGGATGCCAGCCTGAGAGGCTGGGGAGCAGTCACACAGGGAAGAAACTTCCATGGCTTGTGGTCAAGCATGGAAACGTCTCTTCACATAAATATCCTGGAACTAAGGGCAATTTACAATGCCCTAAGTCAAGCAAGGCCTCTGCTTCAGGGTCAGTCGGTTTTGATCCAATCGGACAACATCACGGCAGTCGCCCACGTAAACAGACAGGGCGGCACAAGAAGCAGGAGGGCAATGGCAGAAGCTGCAAGAATTCTTCGCTGGGCGGAAAATCATGTGACAGCACTGTCAGCGGTGTTCATTCCGGGAGTGGACAACTGGGAAGCAGACTTCCTCAGCAGACACGACCTCCACCCGGGGGAGTGGGGACTTCACCCAGAAGTCTTCCACGTGATTGTAAACCGTTGGGAAAAACCAAAGGTGGACATGATGGCGTCTCGTCTCAACAAGAAACTAGACAGATATTGCGCCAGGTCAAGGGACCCTCAGGCAATAGCGGTGGACGCTCTGGTAACACCGTGGGTGTACCAGTCAGTGTATGTGTTCCCTCCTCTGCCTCTCATACCCAAAGTACTGAGAATCATAAGAAGGAGAGGAGTAAGAACTATACTCGTGGCTCCGGATTGGCCAAGAAGGACTTGGTACCCGGAACTTCAAGAGATGCTCACGGAGGACCCGTGGCCTCTACCTCTCAGAAAGGACCTGCTCCAGCAGGGACCTTGTCTGTTCCAAGACTTACCGCGGCTGCGTTTGACGGCATGGAGGTTGAACGCCGGATCCTGAAGGAAAAAGGCATTCCAGATGAAGTCATCCCTACCCTGGTCAAGGCCAGAAAGGATGTAACCGCAAAACATTATCACCGCATTTGGCGGAAATATGTTGCGTGGTGTGAGGCCAAGAAGGCCCCTACAGAGGAATTTCAACTGGGTCGTTTCCTGCATTTCCTGCAAACAGGACTATCTATGGGCCTAAAATTAGGGTCCATTAAGGTTCAAATTTCGGCCCTGTCAATCTTCTTCCAAAAAGAACTGGCTTCAGTGCCTGAAGTTCAGACGTTTGTCAAAGGGGTACTGCATATACAGCCTCCTTTTGTGCCTCCAGTGGCACCTTGGGATCTCAATGTAGTGTTGAGTCTCCTAAAATCACATTGGTTTGAACCACTCACCACTGTGGAATTGAAATATCTCACATGGAAAGTGGTCATGCTGTTAGCCCTGGCTTCAGCCAGGCGTGTCTCTGAATTGGCGGCTTTATCATATAAAAGCCCTTACCTAATTTTTCATTCAGACAGGGCAGAACTGAGGACTTGCCCTCAATTTCTCCCTAAGGTGGTTTCAGCGTTTCACATGAACCAGCCTATTGTGGTACCTGCGGCTACTAGGGACTTGGAGGACTCCAAGTTGCTGGACGTAGTCAGGGCCCTGAAAATATGTTTCCAGGACGGCTGGAGTCAGAAAATCTGACTCGCTGTTTATCCTGTATGCACCCAACAAGCTGGGTGCTCCTGCTTCTAAGCAGACGATTGCTCGTTGGATTTGTAGTACAATTCAGCTTGCACATTCTGTGGCAGGCCTGCCACAGCCAAAATCTGTAAAAGCCCATTCCACAAGGAAAGTGGGCTCATCTTGGGCGGCTGCCCGAGGGGTCTCGGCTTCACAACTTTGCCGAGCAGCTACTTGGTCAGGGGCAAACACGTTTGTTAAATTTTACAAATTCGATACCCTGGCTGAGGAGGACCTGGAGTTCTCTCATTCGGTGCTGCAGAGTCATCCGCACTCTCCCGCCCGTTTGGGAGCTTTGGTATAATCCCCATGGTCCTTACGGAGTTCCCAGCATCCACTAGGACGTCAGAGAAAATAAGAATTTACTTACCGATAATTCTATTTCTCATAGTCCGTAGTGGATGCTGGGCGCCCATCCCAAGTGCGGATTGTCTGCAATACTTGTATATAGTTATTGTTACAAAAATCGGGTTGTTTATTGTTGTGAGCCATCTTTTCAGAGGCTCCTACGTTTATCATACTGTTAACTGGGTTCAGATCACAAGATCCTTCCTTATTATGTACGCTCGTCCGGGCACAGTATCCTAACTGAGGCTTGGAGGAGGGTCATAGGGGGAGGAGCCAGTGCACACCAGGTGACCTAAAAGCTTTTACTTTTGTGCCCAGTCTCCTGCGGAGCCGCTATTCCCCATGGTCCTTACGGAGTTCCCAGCATCCACTACGGACTATGAGAAATAGAATTATCGGTAAGTAAATTCTTATTTTTTCTGTGGTTATTAATCCACCTACCAGCATGCATTCCATACAGGAATTTCCCATGGCACTTAGGGGTATATTTATTGAAGTGCGCGTTTTCAAATGTGGATATGTTGCCCACAGCAACTAATTAGATTTTGACTATTACCTTCTACAAAAATGCCAAATTATAAGTAGAATCTAATTGGTTGCTATGGGCAGCATCTCCATATTTGAAAACCTACACTTCAGTAAATATACCCCTTGGTATAACCCACAAAAACCTGTACCACTTTAAGATGTATGTTATAAATGGCGCCCAAATATGTGTGGTATTCAAAGGTTAGATATACGTACATACAGTATGTATATACTGTATATGTGTCTAGTTCCTCTCCGGAGCAGGAAGCTGCCTATGGAACTGAGAATAAGACACACATTCAGGGGGTTATCCAGTTAGAGGTGAAGAAACATTGGGCATGAAAAGCGGATGTTTTTCCCCAATGTTTCATCTGTATCTGTATTTTTTTTTATACAGGTTATCCAATTTGTTCACCTGTAAAAAATAAATAAAAATACGTTATCTCCCGAAAACACACATGTTCAGTTAAACATCTGTTTTTGGTAGAAACAGCCCTGTTTTGGTTTCTTTGTCTGACGCAGGTGAAACAAAATCCATGATAAGCTGCAGCTCACTTATTCCCCAGCTAATTAGATAACCCCCTCAGAATTTACTCTGGCAGTGCAAAGTGAAACATGGCACCCATCAAAGTAGACTTTGTTTTTAAGCACCAGCCATTGTGATTTTATGTGGCCCTTCTACACATGTGCCCCCTAAGTGATAGGAACACACGTTCTCCCCCAAGTGAGAGGATCATACATGAGTAGCTAAAGAGTAAACGATCGTAAGCTGGGTACACAGTGTGTGTACTCAGCGACATTGTGCACAATTGTGCATACACACTTGCCAATGCCATCAGCGACGGAGCAACAGCGGGGGCCATGCTGCATTTGGCAGCATGACCCTTGCTAGTGATGTTTTCCGTCGGTCCTTTATGTAGGGAGTGTGCATTGTCAGCAACATAACAGGTACATACTAGACAATGTGACGACATATCATATAGTGTGTGTACCCAGCTGTACTGTTTAGTGCGCATGCCAAGCAGGGTAACTTATGGAGCACATTGGCTTTTGTAATTGTAGTTACAAGCTGACCAGATACACTGGTAATAGTATTCTCTTTTGATCGCACTCCCAATAATAATAATTATAATTATGTGATATGCTTCCAACCACAATCATGCAGTTGGGGGCAGTCCAATTCAGTGAGAGTTTGCTAAGCAACTGGGATGAGTGTCCGGAGCCATTCATTTGCACATGTGGTAAACCCATGCAGATGGGTGCCTTGGAGCTAGTTACAGTGTACTGCATGCGATAACCACTTCATGCCCGGCACTTAAGTTGGAAAATGCAGTTTGCCATGATTAAGCTCCCCGCATTATTTGGCGGAAAACTGAGCCTCCTGATTTACGTGGGTTTATGCAGGCAATTGAATAGCTGCAAGCACTCATCCCAGGAGATTAACAAACTAACACTGAATTGAATTGCCCTCTTATTTGTAGAGTATAATGCAACCTAGATATTTGGCTATGTCTGTGTGCAGTTATTGAGAAAGGAGTTATACACACTGAGCAATAATGCTGGCAGCGACATTTTCCGAAAAACTGTATTGGCCACTTGGCAGGAGGCCCGGTACCTAATTGAGTTGCGGTAGTATTTTGAACGGTTGTAAAATGTGAGTGACAACTCAGGTTGGGTTTAGTATATTTGTTAGATAGTCATCATGTTGAAACTGATGTTTTCTTGGCATTAAGGCCCATATAGACGGGCCGATGCGGGAGAGATGTGTGCTGAGCGAACCGCTCAGCACACATCTCTCCCGCCGCTCAGCACAGCGCGATCTGTGCTGAGCGTGCGGGGGGAGTCGGGGGGGGGGGGGGGGGCGCTCATTTCACCCAGCGGGTGCAGGCCAATCTAGCACCAGCAATAGCGATGCGCGGGGCTGCGCATCGCTATCGCTGTTAGGGCTACACACGGAGCGATCTTGCTGAAAATCTAAGCAATCTAGTCAGATTGCTTAGATTATCGCTCCGTGTGTACCCCCCTTTAGAGTGTGGACATACGGTTTTTGCTGTTTCTCTTGGCCTACCCCTAATGGTAACCCTAATCCTAATGGCAACCCTAACCCTAATGGCAACCATAATGCTTATCTGTGTTTTATCATGTTTGCTGTTTTTTCACTTTATATCAGTGGTTCACAAACTTTTTGGAATCATGGCACCTTAGAGTATCAGCATTTTATTCATGGCACCCCTAGGCCAAAAAATTTCTTAGCGAAACATTTTGTAATAAATATTAAATCAAAGATTGTGTTTATATGTCATCTTTAGATTCCATTATGTGGTGAGGAACAAGATTTGCTTCTGTTTGTCCACATATTTTATGATTGGCAGCCACCACTGGTTTTGACTATTACATTGACCAGAAATAATTTTGATTGGTCCCGGACCACCAATCCAAGGCACCCCTGCAAGTGTTCTGAGGCACCCCCGTTTGGGAACCACTGCTTTATATAGCTCAATAATCTGTTTTTAGATCTGATATTTAGAATTTCTTATCCTTGGTAATAAGAAATTCTGTATTGCCAAGATGTATTAAAAATCACATGCAGAGGCAGGTTTTCCGATGGGAACCCATCCCTGTAATGTGTAAAAGGATCACTTTACTTTGTGCTGCAGGACCCCTCAGCGGCCTAATGCAAGTGTGGCCATCAGACCACGCATTCACTAGTAGCTATTACCAGATCCCTCTCCCGATAGATTATATAAGCTACATTGGTAAATTTCACAATACAGCAGCTTCCATAGAAACCTATGGCAGCTGCTATTGCGATCGGAAATGGGGGGACCGCAGCAGATATCTCCAATATAAGTCCAGGGAATGCTGACATTCTGAGAGTATGTTTTGGGGGAATTTTCCACAAAATTAGTTTAATAAATGAGCTCTTAAGTGTTTAGCTGAAAATTCTGGCTAAACCACTAGATGGCGCACACAGCATGTGGATAAGATTCTCCTCCTATTGCCTGATGTACATGTAATACATTTCTGTCATAGCGTTAGTGATACAGAAGTGTTCTCAATCACCTGGCATCTATACGCCATACAGTGTGACTGAGATGGTCCAAGAAAAAGTATTGGGTTTTATTTTTCTTTAAATTATGCTTCTTATTTGCATAGCAAACGCAGAGAGACATCACTCGCAGTGTACTAGAAATGCTGGGATGTGGCTTTACCCGCACAGGAATTAGTTTAAAACAGTAAAACACATTAAAAGTCACAGATGGAGCACAGCGGAACTCGATGTGAGAAAAAGCCACAGCTGCTGCACAGATTCAGGCACATCAAATTGATCAGTGCAGACTAGCAATGTATATTTGTCTCTCCCAATTCTTTTGTCTACACAAATAAGATGCAGATTTTGAGAGATGCTCAGCGTGGCCGAGTCGGCCGGAACCTGGCACGCCGACAGAGGCTATTTGCCTTAGCAACACATCTGTAGATACAGTACAGGGGGGCTGGTTTATGCCTTGGGGGACCCGGGGCACTTAAGACAGGGGTGCCCAGGTGAAGGGGGGGGGTGTTCTAGGCTGATGTGGGGTTATATATTCGTTTGTGCATACCTCCCATCATGACCCATTCCAGGAGGTCTTCCCTCTTAGTGTATGATTGGCATCACCTGTGTTGAACAGGTTAATGGATAAGAAAGGTGTTTCAACACAGATGATTACAATCATAAATTAAGAGGGAAGGCCAGGTAGAGAGTATTTTGTCCCTCCTGGAATGGGTCATGTTGGGAGGTATGTATTGTGTATATTAAATTTGAACCAATGGTGTATATTTGATTTAAACTTATAGTTTACTAATGCCTGGGCACTGTTTATATCTCCACCTAATTGAGAGACAACTATTTTATAAAGTTTTCCTGTAGTGGAACAAAGACAACTTAAACAACCTTAAAATACACATAGAAAAATAAAAAAATGTATCATTTATCTTGCAAGCGTGCAATAGCAACAGCCTCTGTTCACTGAGACAGGACTCAGGAGGACTCTGTGTGTGTGTCTCTCTAGATCCGAATGCTCTCATTAGATAGCAGGTTACACAGGTCTCAGACACCCAGACAGGAAGAAGCTAGGATCTCTGGGTCACTTACAGACCCCCCCTCCCCCCTCCTATCTTTCCTGGTTGGTAGAGCTCATTGGTATCTCATGAAACCTGATACTCCTGTGTCTCTGCATGTACTACATACTGTCTGCTCACATACTGGCTGCCTGGTTCTGCTGCTGCACAAGAGGGAGAACTTGTGATGTCATTGTGCGCCAGCACTTTGCATGTGACTCATAATCAGCCCCTTTTTCCACAAGCTGTGTACATCATAACACTTCCCAGTAAGACTGCATATTATTTAGTTACAGAGCTGAGTATAGAGCTAAATATGTTAGTTACCACACATGTGAAGTATGCAGACTGCACACCAGTCCCCGTTTATCTATTGTTTTATCACATCAGCATCCTGATGGACAGAGGCGGTCACTGGAGGGAGCGGTCCGGGCAACGGAGGCGTGCCCGGACCATTGGGGGGACGGGGCGCAGCGGCTGCGTGACATCATGCGCAGCCGCTGCGACCCGAGCAGCAACGAGTAGCTCCCTGCCAGCGCGCAGGAGCTGCACTGGCTGGGAGCTACTCTTCAAGTACAAAAGCATCGTTGCTGTGCAATGCTTTTGTACTTGTGCAACGGGGCAGGGACTGACATGCGGGGCGGACTAGCCCTGTGCTGGGCGTCCCCCCGCATGTCAGGGAAGCTGATCTACGATCAACTCTGAATTACCCCCTAAATTCTATTTCATCACCACAAATACATGGGGGTTTTGCTGGAAGTCCTAGACCATGATGTACTGAGTATTTGGAATCCTTTTAGAATCCTCATTGTCTTAGGCCAACAGTGCCCTATGCAACCCTAGTTAAAGCTTAAGATATTTTGCCAATAATGTAAATTATGTCTATAATACAAGCCATGTATTAGTTGACAGAATATACTTTTATTTATAATCTGTTTTGAAGAAAGTTTTAACTCTTCATTCATTTCCATACAGTATTCCACATACAGTGTGTCCTGAATGACCAGAATCTGCAGGTAGTGAATAGCGTAATAACATGTCCTGAATGACTTTTTTTAGAAGCACCTGATAAAGGCAAATATTGTAGTAATTAATCTGCAATTTTACATATGGATCACTAGCATTTAGGGTGGCCAATCCCAGGCCATTTTTTTCAATCCCGGGTAACGGGATTGAAAAATGGTCAATCCCGGGATTCCTGGGATACCTGGGATTGTGGCTTGTTTTCTGTGTTGCCGCCCCCCATGTCCCGCCCTGCGCAGTATGACCTCTGACTTAATGTCACGCTGCGCACGGGGAGCCGGGAGGAGGGAGCCGGGCAGCGTCTGAGCCTCCTGAGGACGCTCAGCGCTGCCCAACACTGAAAAAACAAGGAGCTTTCTAATCCCAAAATCCCTGGCAATGGAAGCTCCAATCCCGGGATTGAATCCTGGCCAATTTTAGGCCTAAATCCAAGGATCCCGCCAATCCCGGGATTGGACACCCTACTAGCACTGGGAAATTCAAGATGTTAATCTCCTCCTAATGTCCACATTCTTGAATCACTGTAAATTGACCACAACATTAGCAATGAACACCAAACTCATATTGTGTCTCCACAGCTCTGTCTATGATGACCAACCCAACGCCCACCAAAGGTTTATGGAAAAGCTTGACACCCGGATTCGAAATCATGACCGAGAAATTGAAAAAATGTGCAATTTTCACCATCAAGGCTTTGTGGATGCAATTAATGAACTCTTAAAAGTGAGGGCTGATGCTGAAAAACTAAAGGTAAGGATTCTTAAGTATCTTTGTGTGCTCAATATCTTTCCTTCAAGGTCTACTTATTTACTGTTTATTTATCCCATCTGCAAAGGGTTGGAACATTGCAGATAAGTCACTGCTGGCCATCAAGGGCAATGAGTCAACTTTGTATCATGTCCACATTTTATCAGTGTCAACATCAGTGGCGTACGTTTGTCCCAGTTGCCCGGAGGCAAGATAAATATTGGTGCCCCCCTATTTATATATGTGTGTGTGTGTGTGCAGGCATGCGTGCATGCGTGCGTGTGTGTATGGAGTGTTCTGAAAAACTGTATATACTGTATTTATACATTTAATTGTCTTTTATTTTAAATCACACATTTCTTAGCAGTCATACCCAGGATTAGAACCCATGACCTGTTACACTAACAGCAGACACTTCACTGATGGAGCTATTTGCTCCTGTACAGGAAGAATGAGAATGCTAACTATATGAAGTTACGTGTAATTGTCAGAGAAGTATCTTCATATAGTTAAAATTCTGATATTTCCTATACAGGAGCACACAGCTTCATCAGTAAGGTGTCTGCTTCCAGTGTAATAGGTTGTGGTTTCTAATCCTGGGTGTGACACTTGTAAAATGTGTATAATAAAGAGGGTGTGATCTGTAAGGTGCAGGGACCAGTGAGGAAGTCGGCCACTGAAAAGACAGCGGCAGCTATCAATTAACTTCATTCAATGGTGTCACAGAATGGGAGGAGAGGTGCCCCCATTCAGAGCAGGAGCCCGGCGGCAGATGACTCCGTTGCCTCCCAGAGTTCTGCCTCTGCACTCAGCACATCACCTCCCACTGCGTCGTCATTCAGCACACCATCAACTACCCTGTGTCGTCACTCAGCACACCATCACCTATCCCGTGTCGTCACTCAGCACACCATCACCTATCCCGTGTCATCACTCAGTACAGCATCAACTATCCCGTGTCATCACTCAGCACATCATCTCTCCCTGCGTCGTCATTCAGCACACCATCAACTACCCCGTGTCATCACTCAGCACACCATCACCTATCCCGTGTTGTCACTCAGCACACCATCACCTCCCCCTGTGTCGTCACTAGGCACACCATCACCTATCCCGTGTCGTCACTCAGCACAATATCACCTCCCCCTGCGTCGTCACTCAGCACACCATCAACTACCCTGTGTCGTCACTCAGCACACCATCACCTAGTCTCTGTGTCGTCACTCAGCGCACCATCGTCACCTTACACACACACACACACACACACACACACACACACACACACACACACACACACACACACACGGGTCACGGACACCCTACACACACATACATGGGTAACTGCCAGCCTACACTTACACAGGAGCCAATTCCATACTATGCACACACATGCACATGCTGTGGGTAGAACCACACACTCACCTTAGGACCAGACACTCCTCCAGCCACCTCCATTCTCAATCTTCCTGCCAGAGCTCTCCTTGCCTGGTCTGTTCTGATATCACGCCCCCTCGTAGATATCCCAGTGCCCGTTGTTTCAAATGTGCGGGGGCGGGGAGAGGGAGGGGGGGACCGCTGCTTCTGCTTCATGTGCAGGGGGGGGACCACTGCTGCTGCTGCCGAGGGGGAAGGGGGGACCGCTGCTTCTGCTTCATCTGCTGCCAAGGGGGGGGACCACCGCTGCTGCCACCAAGGGGGAAGGGGGAGAACCGCTGCTGCCACGGTGGGGGTGGGGGGGAGAACCGCTGCTGCCGCCAAGGGGAGGGGAGGGGGGAGAACCGCTGCTGCCGACGCCGAGGGGGGGAGGGAACCGCTGCTGCCGCCGCCGAGGGGGCGGGAACCGGACCCGGATTTAACATGGGTCAGGGGGATCGGAGGCACTTTTGGGGCAGACTGGCCGGGGAGGCGGGAGTGTAGGGACGTATGTAGCGGGGGCGGGTGAGCACGATGCCCTGGCTGGCGGCGCCCCCCTCTGTCGACCTAGAAACCCTGTTGACCTAGTTACTGTGAACCAATAGTGGTCGACCTAGTTACTGTCAACCTAGAGACCGGATCCCCTCTGTATCACGGGCTTCACTATGAGGCATACCACTGTCAACCTGTTAGAAAAACTCAGTGATGTCATAGTAAGATGGCTTACCCCGCTAAGACTCTCCTGAGGATTTGTAATTTCTGTTAACACATTTAACACTGTGAGAGCTTTATAACTAGGTAAATTTAAACATGTCCCATGTTTTGATCACACCACTTGGTGACTCAGTATTTATTTTAAAACAATAGGGGTGTGCAGGAGATGCTGTCTGTGGCCTGAATAATTTCTGGACATTTTTGGCCTTCATTCAGCACCTGCCAACAATTGCAGCAGGTGCAAGTACAGTTCAATTTGCCATGCCACCAACTGAAGCAAAAGTGACCAGGTGGAATTGCACCCTTTATATGCTGCAGCGAATTGAGGAACAGCAACAAGCCATCAAAACCTACACAAGAAGCTATAACATAGGGAAAGGGGGGGAAGCGGACCTTACTCCATAACACTGGAGAATACTGTCTGTTTTATGCAAGCTACTGAAACCCTTAGAAGTAGCAACTAATGAAATGTGGAAAAAGACTCATGGTCATAAAAATTAAGTACAGATTCTATGACGAAGACCCTTGCCAGCCAATGCAACATAGTATAGAGACTTCTGTAATGGTGGATTCCAGTGTTGGCAATTTCATATTTATCGTCAGCAAACTTTCCCTTTATTAAAGGTGATTTTTTTCCCTAGCATTGTAAAGTATTGTTTTGATTCAAAGTGCCCTCAAACCCTCTATACCCTTGTGCCACGCCTGTAGTTGATGTTGAAGTGCTACGTATTAATATCACAATCTTCATGACTGGCAGCAGCCACAGTACCAGTACTTGATTTTACAGTTAATAACACAGTGGCACATCACCTACTGAGATTTATTGAACACACAAGCTTTTTTTCATTTTTATTAACAGATGACAACAACTTCACCAAAATCTTTTGCGGGCACCAGCGTGTACTGTACACCAATAAAGGGTTAATGCAATGTATTAGGAGCTCTGGGCTGCAATGTAGGTACTGGCAGTTACAAAAACACTAATGTGCACCAAAAGTTTATGCTGCCCTATATTAGAAGCTCTGGGCTGGCCAGTGCCCAAAAAAATACAATACCAGTGTGCAGTTTCACCAAGGGTAATGCTCAGCACCAGTGGCGTAAGTTCGTCACAGTTGCCAAGAAGCACCGTAATTATTGGTGGCCCCCTATTTCCTATATTAAGATAAATATATGTATGTGGGGGGTGTTCTGAAAAAAATGTATATACTGTATTTATACATTTAATTGTCTTTTATTTTAAATCACACATTTCTTAGCAGTCATACCCAGGATTAGAACCCATGACCTGTTACACTAACAGCAGACACTTCACTGATGGAGCTATTTGCTCCTGTACAGGAAGAATGAGAATTCTAACTACAGTATATGAAGTTACGTGTAATTGTCAGAGAAGTATCTTCATATAGTTAAAATTCTCATATTTCCTGTACAGAAGCAAATATCTTCATCAGTAAGGTGTCTGCTTCCAGTGTAATAGGTCGTGGTTTCTAATCCTGGGTGTAATACTTGTAAAATATGTATATTCAGTACAATAAAGAGGGTGTGATTTGTAAGGTGCAGGGACCAGTGAGAAAGTCGGCCACTGAAAAGACAGCGACAGCTATCAATTAACTTAATTCAATGGTGTCACGGAATGGGAGGAGAGGTGCCCCCCTTCAGAGCAGGAGCCCGGCGGCAGATGACTCCGTTGCCTCCCAGAGTTCTGCCTCTGGTCAACATGCTCTTTTATTATTAATAATTATTATTCGTATTATTGATATCATTGTAGATAAGTAAATGTTCTGCAGCATCTGGGTATCTGGGAAGAACAGGACATACATAAAACAGGGACATACAAGGTAGATGAAATAAATACAGACATGTAAACAAGGGTAGGGAGAGCCTAGAGGGGATGTAGGCTGGATATCGGCGGTCACTATCCACACACTGGAATCCCGGCAATTCAAATATCAAAGAATCCCAACAGGGAATATTAGTGTTGGGGTTAGGGTTAGGCTTTGAGGGAGGAGGGTTAGCGTTAGGCACTAGGGGGAGGGCTATGGGTAGGCACTAGGTGGAGGACTAAAATTAGGCTGCTGGAGAGGTCGGTTAGGGTTAGGCTGTGTTAGGGGTGGGATGAGGTCAGAATAGTTAGCAAAATCTGTTAGGATTTGACTGTTGGGATTTGGACCGTCAGGATTGGGACCACTACTTTGTTAACTGAATAAGCACTCAAGTCAGACAACCTCCCAAGGTGGGAGGATCTTTCGTAAAATTGCAGCTGATTGAATCCCCCCCCCCCCCCCTTCCAATTGCCCAGTTTGCCAGTTTGATCCCTTTAGGTGTAGCTGACATCCAGATGGGATGTGCGGTCTTTGAATAAATGAGTATACATAGGGGGTTATTCAGATCACATCGCTAAGCGATGCGACCGGAATAACCCCGGCAGCAGAGCGCACGTGCAGGTACCATCCTGCGTCGTGGGTGAATGCGATCGCATTGGCTTTAAACGCCTGTGCCTGATTGATAGGGAGAGGCGTTTGCAAGGCGGGGGAGGGGGGGTTGACGACGGAGCATTGCGGGGGCGCCGTGGTGAAAACAGTGGCAGGTCGGCAGCATTTTCGGGGGGGCTACGTGACATCATACGCAGCTGCTCCGATGTAAAAAATGCCGGCACATCACTTGCATACACAACGTAGCTGCGGCTGCAGGGGTCGTCTCCACAGTTCTCCATTCTGCATGCTGGGTGGCCTTGCCCTGTGATGGGCGGCCCTCACCATGCGAAAGAAAAGATTGCAAATTCTGCTTTTTCGCAGAATCTGCAGTCCGTACTGAATAACCCCCATAGTCCTCTGTATTTCTGATGACGTAGGTCCTCATTCAGCAGCAGTTGCTGCTGCCATACAATCGCATTCTCCCGCCGGTCTGCCCAGTGCGCACACGATGGCCTGGGGTCGGTCCAGCATGTTTTCAGTGTGGCCGATTGACATCACATGCGGCCGCTGCAACATGGAAAATGGTGGTGTCACGACTGCCTTTGCAGCTAAAGTGTGCAGGCAGGGGGGCTTCTCTTATTCAGTGATGTGTTCACAATATTGTGCGGCCTTGCCCTATGCTGTGTGGTCCCCAGCATGCGAGTGATAGCAGTTGCAGTTTTGCTAAATTAGCAAAACTGCAACTGAAGCTGAATGAGAGCCTCAATTCAATACACAACACTGGTCTACAAAAAAACCTTTCTCATGCGTCCTAGAGGATGCTGGGGACTCCATAAGGACCATGGGGTATAGACGGGATCCGCAGGAGACATGGGCACTTTAAGACTTTAAATAGGTGTGAACTGGCTCCTCCCTCTATGCTCCTCCTCCAGACCTCAGTGAGATTCTGTGCCCAGAGAGACTGGACACACGACAGGGGAGCTCTCCTGAGTTTCTCTGAAAAAGACTTTGTTAGGTTTATTATTTTCAGGGAGCACTGCTGGCAACAGGCTCCCTGCCTCGTGGGACTGAGGGGAGACAAGCAGACCTACTTCTGTGAGTTTAAAGGCTCTGCTTCTTAGGCTACTGGACACCATTAGCTCCAGAGGGTCTGATCACTTGGTACGCCTAGCTGCTCGTTCCCGGAGCCGCGCCGTCGTCCCCCTCACAGGGCCTGAAGAAAGAAGCCGGGTGAGTAACCGAAGAACAGAAGACTTCAGTTAAAACGGCAGAAGACTTCACTTCTCAGAGGTACCGTGCAGCGGTCGCGCTGTGCGCCATTGCTCCCACACACAAGCGGCCCTACAAGGGTGCATGGCGCAGGGGAGGCGCCCTGGGCTGCAATAAACCTCTTTTTAAGCCTGGCAATAAGGGTATACAGTGCATAGGCTCTGTATACAGACCCCCGCCAGTATAAAAAATAGCGGGACTTAAGCGTGCCATTAAGGGGGCAGGGCTTAGCCCTCAGCTCTAATCAGCGCCATTTTCTCTTCACAGAAGCTGCAGAGACACTGGTCCTGGCCTCCTCACTACTGTCCAAGTAACAGGGTGTAAAACGAGGGGGGGGGGGGGGGGGGGCACAGCAAATTTGGTGTTGATTAACTATATAGTAAAAGCGCTGATAGGTCTGAGGCATTGTATATCAGTTTCAGACCGGGATAGGCGCTGGGTGTGAGCTGGCAATCTCCCTCTGTGTTTCTCTAACAGGCCTTAGTGTGGGACTGTCCCCTATAGCCCAGTGTGATCGTGGGTGTCAGTACGTGTGTGTCGACATGTCTGAGACTGAATGCTCTTCCCAGGAGGAGGCTGGAGTGGGGACAGAACAGAGTATGGGAGTGAATCTGTCGGCACTGCCGACTGCTGATTGGGTAAATATGGGGAGTGTCTTGAATGCAAATGTGGCTTTATTAAATAAGAGGTTGGATAAATCTGAGGCTCAAAACCAAACGTGGAGACAATCCATGGAAAATGCTTTATCCCAAACTCAGACCCCCTCAGGGTCGCAGAAGCGGTCATTTACCCAGATAGCAGACACAGATACCGACACGGATTCGGACTCCAGTGTCGACTATACTGATGCCAGATTGAATCCTAAACTGGTTAAGAGCATTTAGTACATGATTGTGGCAATAAAAGACGTGTTACATATCACGGAAGACCCGGCTGTTCCTGATACTAGGGTCTGTATGTTTAAGGGAAAGAATCCTGAGGTAACGTTTCCTCCCTCTCATGAGCTGAACACTCTTTTTGAAAAGGCTTTGGAAATTCCTGACAAAAAGTTACTGATTCCCAAGAGGATTCATATGGCATATCCGTTCCCCTCTGAGGACAGGGAAAAGTGGGAGTCAACACCCTCTGTGGACAAAGCTCTAGCACGGTTGTCCAAGAAGGTGGCGCTTCCGTCCCCTGACACGGCAGCCCTAAAGGTTCCTGTGGATCGTAAGCTGGAAACTACCTTGAAATCTATTTACATCACTACGGGTACGCTGCTCAGACCTGCCGTGGCATCGGTATGGGTGAGTAGTGCGATTGAAAAGTGGGCAGATAACTTGTCATCTGAATGAGACACCCTGGATAGGGATAGCGTTCTTTTGACACTGGGTCATATCAGGGACGCTGCAGTCTACCTCAGGGAGGCTGCGAGAGATATTGGCCTCTTGGGATCAAGGGCCAATGCCATGGCAGTCTCGGCTAGGAGAGCATTATGGACTCATTAATGGAATGGTGATGCTGATCTAAGAAGGCTATGGAGTCTCTGCCGTATAAGGGTGGTGTCTTGTTTGGTGAGGGCCTCGCGGACCTGGTATCTACAGATACCGCGGGTAAGTCATCTTTTCTACCTTATGTCCCTGCTCAACAAAAGAAAACGCCCCATTATCAGATGCAGTCCTTTCGGTCTAATAAATTCAAAAAAGGACAAGGGTCCTCCTTCCTTGCTACTAGAGGTAGGGGAAGGGGAAAAAGGTCGCCGGCTGTGGCAAGCTCCCAAGAGCAGAAGTCCTCCCCGGCTTCTACCAAATCCACCACATGACGCTGGGGCTCCACTGCTGGAGTCCGCACCGGTGGGGTATGTCTTCAACTCTTCAGTCAGGTCTGGGCTCACTCGGCCCTAGATCCTTGGGTACTAGAAATAGTGACCCAAGGGTACAAACTGGAATTTCAAGACGTGCCCCCTCACCGATTTTTCAAATCGGCCTTGCCAGCTTCTCTTCCGGAAAGATATATATTATGCGCTGCAATACAAAAGCTGTGTCAACATCAAGTCATTGTCACGGTACCCCCGTCACAACGGGGAGAAGGCTTTTATTCAAGCCTGTTCGTGGTCCCGAAGCCGGATGGCTCGGTCAGACCGATTCTGAACCTAAAATCCCTGAATTTATATCTGAAAAGTTTCAAATTCAAGATGGAATCTCTCCGAGCAGTGATCTCCAGTCTGGAAGGGGGGGATTTTATGGTGTCAGTCGACATAAAAGATGCCTACTTACATGTCCCCATATACCCTCCACATCAGGCTTACCTGAGGTTTGCTGTTCAGGATTGTCATTACCAATTTCAGACGTTGCCGTTTGGTCTTTCCACGGCTCCGGGGATTTTCACCAAAGTAATGGTGGAAATGATGGTGCTCCTGCGCAAGCAGGGTGTCACAATTATCCCGTACTTGGACGATCTCCTGATAAAGGCGAGATCAAAGGAGCAGTTACTAAGAAACGTTACGCTCTCCCTGACAATTCTGCAACAACATGGTTGGCTCCTAAATTTGCCAAAGTCACAGTTGGTTCCGACAACACGGCTGTCATTCTTGGGCATGATTCTGGATACGGAACTACAGAGAGTTTTTTTCCCAGTGGAAAAAGCTCTGGAAATCCAGAACATGGTCAAAGGGATTCTGAAACCGGCAAGAGTGTCGATTCATCAATGCACTCGGGTGCTGGGGAAGAAGTCACAGTTGGTTCCGACAACACGGCTGTCATTCTTGGGCATGATTCTGGACACGGAACTACAGAGAGTTTTTCTCCCAGTGGAAAAAGCTCTGGAAATCCAGAACATGGTCAAAGGGATTCTGAAACCGGCAAGAGTGTCGATTCATCAATGCACTTGGGTGCTGGGGAAGATGGTGGCGGCCTACGAGGCCATTCCGTTTGGCGGGTTCCATGCCAGAGTGTTTCAGTGGGACCTGTTGGACAAGTGGTCCGGGTCTCACCTACACATGCACCGGAAAATATGCCTATCTTCCAGGACCAGAATTCCTCTCCTGTGGTGGCTCCAAAGTTCTCACCTCCTAGAGGGACGCAGGTTCGGGATCCAGGATTGGATCCTGGTAACCACGGATGCAAGTCTCCGAGGCTGGGGAGCGGTCACACAAGGGGAAAATTTCCAGGGAAAATGATCAAACCAGGAAGCTTGTCTGCACATAAACATTCTGGAATTAAGGGCCATCTACAACCGCCTTCTACAAGCGGAACATCTTCGCGGCCGGCCCGTCCTGATTCAGTCGGACAACATTACAGCAGTGGCTTACATAAACCGCCAGGGCGGAACAAGGAGCAGAGCGGTGATGGCGGAGGCCACAAAAGTTCTCCGCTGGGCGGAGAGACATGCAAGCGCTCTGTCAGCGGTCTTCATTCCAGGCGTGGACAACTGGGAAGCAGACTTTCTCAGCAGACACAATCTCCATCCAGGGGAGTGGGGTCTTCATCAAGAGGTCTTTGCAGAAGTGACAAGTCATTGGGGAATTCCTCAAATAGACATGATGGCGTCTCGCCTCAACAAGAAACTTCAGAAATGTTGTTCCAGGTTGAGGGACCCGCAAGCAGTTGCGGTGGACGCCCTGGTGACATTGTGGGTGTTTCGGTCGGACTATGTGTTCCCTCCACTTCCACTCATTCCAAAGGTGATAAGGATCATAAGAAGAACAAGGATTCAGGCGATACTCGTTGTTCCAGATTGGCCACGGAGGGCCTGGTATCCGGAGCTTCAGGAATTACTCATAGGAGATCCCTGGCCTCTTCCTCTGAGAGGATCTGTTACAGCAAGGGCCGTGCGTGTTCCAAGACTTACCGCGGTAGTGTTTGACGGCATGGCGGTTGAACGCCAAATCCTAGCTTGAAAGGGTATTCCCGGTGAAGTCATCCCCACACTACTTAAATCTAGAAAGGAGGTAACGGCGAAGCATTATCACCGTATTTGGAGAAAATATGTGTCTTGGTGTGAATTCAAGAAGGCTCCTACGGTAGAATATCAGCTGGGTCATTTTCTCCATTTTTTGCAAGCAGGTGCAGATCTCGGCCTTAAAAGAATTGGCATCCCTTCCAGAAGTTCAGACTTTCGTGAAAGGTGTGCTGCACATCCAACCTCCATTTGTGCCCCCAGTGGCACCGTGGGAACTTAACGTGGTGTTGCAGTTCCTTCAGTCACATTGGTTTGAACCTTTACAGAAGGTTGAGTTGAAATTTCTCACTTGGAAAGTGGTCATGCTTTTGGCCTTGGCGTCCGCAAGGCGGGTGTCGGAATTAGCGGCTTTGTCTCACGAGCCCCTATTTGATCTTCCATGTGGATAGAGCGGAATTGAGAACTCGTCAACAATTTCTGCCAAAGGTGGTTTCTTCGTTTCACATGAACCAACCTGTTGTGGTGCCTGTGGCTACTGAAGCCTTGGCTGAATCAAAGTCTCTCGATGTGGTCAGAGCTTTGAAAATTTATGTACCCAGAATGGCTCGTATAAGGAAAACAGAGGCTCTGTTTGTCCTGTATGCTTCCAACAAGATTGGAAATCCTGATTCCAAGCAGACTATTGCTCGCTGGATCTGTAATACGATTCAGCATGCTCATTCTACGGCTGGATTGCCGTTACCGAAGTCGGTGAAGGCCCATTCTACCAGGAAGGTGGGCTCATCTTGGGCGGCTGCCCGAGGAGTCTCGGCGGTACAACTTTGGCGAGCGGCTACTTGGTCGGGTTCAAACACTTTTGAAAAATTCTACAAGTTTGATACCCTGGCTGATGAGGACCTCATGTTTGCTCAATCGGTGCTGAAGCTTTGGTATAAACCCCATGGTCATTATGGAGTCCCCAGCATCCTCTAGGACGTATGAGAAAATAGGATTTTAATACCTACCGGTAAATCCTTTTCTCTTAGTCCGTAGAGGATGCTGGACGCCCGTCCCAGTGCGGACTCTAGCTGCAGTACTTGTTAATAGTTATTGCTTATGTTGCACGAAGGTTGTGTTTCAGTTAAGATCAGCCTGTTGCTGATTTTGGTTCATGCCGTTAACTGGTGTTTAGTTAAAAGCCATGTTGTACGATGTGTTGTGGTGTGAGCTGGTGTGTATCTCACCCTTGGTTTAACAAAATTCCTTTTCCTCGAAATGTCCGTCTCCCTGGGCACAGTTCCTATAACTGAGGTCTGGAGGAGGGGCATAGAGGGAGGAGCCAGTTCACACCCATTTAAAGTGCCCATGTCTCCTGCGGATCCCGTCTATACCCCATGGTCCTTATGGAGTCCCCAGCATCCTCTATGGACTAAGAGAAAAGGATTTACCGGTAGGTATTAAAATTCTATTTTTTTTCTTTATCACAAGGACTAAATCAACTGATGCATTTTTTGTGCTGAATTTGAATATGAATTCAGATTTTTTTCCCATCGGCAGGATTTTTTTGTAACATACATTTTAAAGTTTTATTAAATTAGTATTTACTTGTAAGTCTAAATGATAAATATACACCTCATTATGGCTGACCTAAAAAGTTATAGATGATGATTTTCGGGCATATTTTGCCTTTGGGATGTCTCTCCTCATGGTCCAGCAATAGTCAGCCAGCATACTGGAATTTCTTTTGCCTTGGTACCTCTTTTCCATCGTAGAAATCTGTCCCAAGCTTTTCTGGCAAGAAGTCAAGGTGGGAGTTAATAAGTTAAGGTTAAAAGACATATGCATCCCATGGCTTTGTATGAATTCACTAGATCACTCACTATATCAAGATCGTTTACTGCTTTATTACTTCCAAGAAAATAATAACAGATATGTTTGAATTACAACCAGGCTGCTTTTTTCTAGTGGATTTAACAGTTCCTGAAAATTTTCATCATCCATTACTGATCTTACTGTATTTGTGGCCCAATTTAAAATTCCTTCTTTCAGTGTTGTATCACGTAATTTTGGAAATTTAGATTCCAAATGCATCAATTGCTTTTACAAGTTGGTTAATCGGCTCTAGTTTAACATACAGTGGAGGTAAATACACTTTTTCAGGATCCACTATTTCTGCCCAAGAGAAAGAGATTCACATTTGGACCATTGGTTTCTCATATAGTGATACTTCCTATCCCTGCTGTCCCATTCACACAAGAAACAGCAGAAGTTAGTGTACTCAAGTTGCAAACCAAGCAATAAAGCAATGTAAGAATATGCAGTTATCATACCCGCCACAATGATTTCACAGACTACTGGCGAGATCTAATGGAGTCCGAGATCACCGGACACTAGCGCACGCAGGGGGGAGGGGTTTCCAAGGTCCTAGAAACCCGCCCTGCCGCTGATTCATCGCCATGAGTTAGCAATTTTTTTGGATTTGGGGGGGGGGGGGGGGGGGGGAGACAGAAGAGCTGGGTCAGAGCCAGTAGCGGAACTAGCGGTGGGACCACCCACTGCTATTAAAGGGCCCACAGCCGGCAGCTGTATAATGAGTCACACTGACTCATTAGTACACAGCCGCTCCGCTCTGTGGACCCTGAGGACACCCGTTTCCGACCAGAGGAGGAGAAAGAGGAAGGACCTCATCTCTCCCAGATTATGCTTTCTGTGTGACTGCGCCGGTGGGCTGGGCTACGAGTTGCCAGGCAGCCCAGCGCTCAGCCACTGCAGCCCCATCGACAGCATTGGCACAGTCCCTGGCTGCAGAAGGGTGACACAGGCAGCAGCCTGCAAGTTGCCAGCCAGACCCTGGGAAATGTCTGGGTGCTGCAAGGGACGCAATGCCGCTGGGCTTTTGCCTGCAGTGCAATGCCAGCCCATCTCAAACACTATCTCATTGTCACCCTTTCACTGTCATCCACTGACTTTTCCGTCTCTCTCTGCCTTCCTCTGTCACCCAGTGTCTCTCAATGTCACCCTCTGCCTTCTACTGTCACCCTCTGCCTCTCCCTGTCATCAACTGACTCCCCAGTCACCCAATGACTCCCCAGTAATCCACGGCCTCTCCATGTCTGCCTCTCCCCTGTTACCCACTGCCTCTCCCTGTCACCATCTACCTCTCCGTCACCCACTGACTCCCCAGTCACCATCTTCCTCTCCATCACCCACAGCCTCTTCCGATGTCACCCACTGCTATTCCCCAGTCCCCCACTGCCTCTCCCCATGGCACAGAAGAGAGGGGGCCCAGAGCATATTTTTATACCTGGGCCCACCACTTACAAGTTCCGCCACTGAGTGATGCTGTAGCTGCCTCCTTCTCATATTGACAGAGATGGCTGATCTGGCAATTGGCAGAATATATTTGACCGGTAACAATGATCTGTGTATAATAGGTCAAAATGCAAGTCCAATCCCAGGACTACACCTATAGAGGCACGCGTATTTGAGTCTAAATTTTGGACTATAACTTTATTACTTTCAGTATGGTTTTTCTTTGACGCAGAAACCTATACTCTGATACTTATCAGGTTACTTTAAACAAAACAACTTTGCTTCTTTAGGAAATTGTATATTTTAACGGATTTATTCAAAGTGATTTTTTATATTCTTCTATATCTATCTTTAATTCGGGATACCGGACGATCTCAGTCGTTTGTTTAAAGGGGCAATCACTTACAAGGCATGGTTTTGCCTTGTAAGTGTTTGCCCTTTTAAAAAAACGTTAAAGATCGGCCAACATCCCGCACCTCCAGCGATCTCCATTAGATCTCACCGGTAGTCTGTGAAATCACTATGTCGGGTACGATAACTGCATATTCTTACATCTTTGAGAAGTAGATTCCATCTTTTGAGCCTGGAACTTAAAAAGTCAGATTGTTGTTTAGACAAGTTTAAATCCCGAATAAGATCTTTAAGATTTCTTTGAGATAACAAGTGAGGTGCTGATGAGCAACTTACTTTGAATGTGGGATCACTTCTCAGATTGCTGTCTGTATCTTCTTCAGTATGAGTTAGATTAGAGTCAAAGTTATCACTTAGGGGTCACAAATTCTGGACACTTTGGTGCAGGAAACTCTTCACTGTGTAAGACAGACCTCATTGCAGATGGCAAGTTAGGATAGTTATTTGCATAATTTGAATTAGATGTATTTCCTCTAATGTTAGTTAAGCAGAAATAGCAATCTGTTGAATGCTCCTTCAGTTCTCTGCAAATGGCATACGATGTCAACCATTTTTCCAACCAGTGAGAAGCCTAACCCAGTATACACAGCATATATTCAGGGCCCATTTTACAAGTGACGTGAAATTTTGCCTCTGAGATTTGAAGGTTGCTTCACCATAGACATAACAGAAATTGTCTGCAAGATTTAAACACTTTTTTGGCATTATTGAAAATATTCTAACAACTAATACAATAAATACTTTTGCTGAGAGGCTCCGCTATGGTGAGACACACACAGGGGGTCACAGGACAATGTGCTGAGCCCTGATTGGAGGAGCCCAGCACACATGCTCCTCTGGTCAGGTCAGGCTGCATGGAGGAGGAGGAGGAGGAGGAGGAGGAGGAAGCTGCTGGGGGCTCCACATAAAGGTGAGAGAGGAGAGTGAGGAGGGACTACACGGGGACATATTACTTGTATGCCCGTGTGTGTGTGTGTGTGTGTGTGTGTGTGTGTGTGTGTGTGTATTTCAGGCCATAAAGAACACTAAAATCTGAAAAAAGAAAAGTAACTGTCACAAATACACTATGCCTGATGGAAAATTCTAATCACATACATAAATTCAGAATGTAAAACTGCACTAGAGCCACTATTCAGTTTTCTTGAGAAACAAATGATGTTGACCAGTGTAATTAATTGTTGTTGAATTTCTGTTTTTCTCTTACGTCCTAGAGGATGCTGGGGTCCACATTAGTACCATGGGTATAGATGGGTCCACCAGGAGCCATTGGCACTTTAAGAGTTTGAGAATGTGGGCTGACTCCTCCCTCTATGCCCCTCCTACCAGACTCAGTTTAGAAAATGTGCCCGGAGGAGCCGGTCATAGCTGGGGGAGCTCTACAGAGCTTTCCTAGTAAAGTTTTATTTTAGAGTTTATTTTTTACAGGAGGCTGTTGGCAACAGCCTGCCTGCAGCGAGGAACTAAGGGCGGGAGCAGTGTTCGCCCTGTGGGGTCTGAGCCTCTGACTCCGCTGGCTGGACACTGAGCTCCAGAGGTGTCAGATCGGTCTCCGCCACAGGGGAACTGCTCGCCCCAGCAGCATGCCGCCAACCCCTTACAGAGCTGAAGAAGTGGTGAGTTAGTCACTGACCCCCCTAGCAAGCGGGGGGCCGGTGTGAAGATGGCGGCAATGGGGAGGGAGCGCGGTATTAACTGCGCTCCTGGACGGTACCAGAGGCAGATAGTGCGGGGCTCCCTGGGCCAGTGCTTACCCCCCACACTGGTCAGCAAGCCTGTCGGGGTCCGCGGATCTCAGCCAGCAACTTTCCTCAGGCCAGTATAACCATCTGAAGAGCAGGAAGACAGCGCCATTAAGGGGGCGGAGTTTCTCCTCAGAGCAGACCTAGCAGCGTTCCAGCGCCATTTTCCTGCCTGCACAGCGCTGAGAGGAAGTACAGGTCCCTCCACAGCAACCCCAGCTTACTGTACACAGTACCAGGGGGTTGTAGGAGGGAGGGGAGGCTGTAATAAGACTGTGTGTCCTATTAAGGAGCACAGTCAGCGCTGACAAGGGGTCTCCCTTTGCTAAAAAGCGCTGTGTGTGGGTTGGCTCCAATCTCTGTATATCTCTTGCCATTCTTGGGATGGGAAACTCTGTCTGCCCCCACGTGTGGTGTGGTGTGTGTGTGTGTGTGTGTGTGTGTGTGGAGTGTTTGGTGGTCTCCTTTAGCTATGTCCAGGAACACCGTGTCACATGCTGCAGAGGATTTATCCTCCCAGGATGATCCCATTCCATGTAATCAGGTTAGCACTGGTTTAGCACAGATACTAGCAAGGGAACCAGAGTGGTTTTCCTCTATCAAAACTTGGATTTCTCAGATTTCTGACAGGGTTGCTAGTAATGAATCTGCAACCCAGGTATTGCAGAGCTCTATGACGGTATGGCCCATGTCTGTTACCTTAGGACACCCCGCTATATACCCCCACAAACGTGCGCTTGTGCGTGTCACACAAGATGACATGGATACCGACTCTACTACAGATGGTGATGGGGATGTGTTGCGGGGGTCCGCATCTCTTGCAAGGGGGGTGCAATTGTTGATAGAGGCTATCAGGGGTGTGTTAAATGTTAATGATACCACACCTGAGCAGGTTGAGGAGGCCTTTTTCACTGAAAATAAGAAAGCCTCGCTAACCTTCCCTGCGTCAATGGAGCTGAATGCTATATTTGAAAAAGCATGGGTAAACCCTGAAATGAAGTTTCAGATCCCTAAGAGGGTTCTGGTAGCTTTTCATTTCCCTGAAGAGGATAGGAAAAAGTGGGAAAACCCACCGATTGTTGACGCATCTGTATCCAGACTCTCAAAAAAGGTGGTTTTACCTGTTCCGGGATCTACCGCCTTAAAGGAGCCGGCAGATAGATTGTAAGAATGCCAAATTGATTTCTCACAAATATTTAAAATGCCCGCTCTAATATATATTGCAGACGCCAGACGCATCTTATTACCATATACAATAAAAGTGCGCTGTACATCGCAAAACACTGTATCCCATAAGAGAAAACAATACACCCACACATTATCTGAGTTCCAAAGCTCATTGATGTATATATTTGTTGTTAAAAGGATGTGGAGTCAATATATTACAAAGAACAGTATACTTATAGTTACATGGTTACACTCACACAGTAAGCAGTTAAAACATAGTTAAAACACAGTTACATATAGTTACAGTTAAATGCCATTACATACAGTTTTAGTTACATGCCAGCGATACAATTACCATTCCCTCCAATACAGCTTATGTCTCCCTCTCTCTGTAAATAAATACAGGAACTGAACTGCCAGCAACTCCTCCATCATCCTCTGAGACCAAAAAGCAAGTCACTGACCTCCTGTGTGGTCAGCTTATGTCTCATCTAGTTTCTGGGGGAGGGGACTCATGATGAGTCACCAGTTCCTTTGTATATGGTAATCAGATTCAGCCTTGAAGACATCCAAAGGGCTGGCCTGAGTTTCCTGTCCACTGTAACATCCATTGTTCTAACAAAAGTGATTTTAGCTTTTATACATGTAATCATAACTATTCGCTGCAATGTCCCACAACTTCATAAAAGTATCAAATTAATCTACACATTAAGCTGATTGTTTTAATAGTAAACATGACAGGTGTATCTGGTTCCGTTCAAATAATACACATTCATGACATTAATTCATTAGGTAATTTTAAATCATCATGATGTCTGGCGCTTGATATTATTATAATTATGTACTGTATGAAATAAGTGTCGAATCCATCTCTGTGGCATGTTCGTGTAAATGCGTGTGTTACCATATTTTGCTGTGCTCGCTGCGCGTATTTGCAAGTATAGCGACTTAAATGTGTGTAGTTTGTATGTTCTCTTTATGTAATATTTTTTTGACTTCGACAGTCCACCCTTTGGCAGCAAACTAACTGCCATCAATTATTAACATAAGAAAAAATATTTCATACCATAATCGGTGACCTAGACACAAGAATGTATGCATTTCGCAAATCAGACACTTGACTATATTTGGGGAAGACAGGGAGGAAGACGAGACATCCTCTATATGCACTCGGCAGTCACGAGACCACTGGTTGGGTGTGGGACAACATTCAACCTATAGAGTATGCTGGGACAGTGCTTTGGCCTATAATGTCTGATTTGCGACGAACATTTCACACATACATGTACCTACGTCTTTGTACACTGATGTTTGGATTCGATTGAGGTTCTGCTGGGTAGATGAAGAAGACACAAACAAATCGTGACAGTGACATACAAAATTTTCATGATCTACATATTTCTGTCATTTTCTGAACATTATTTCCATTTCTGGAACGTATGCTAGGTCTGCTTAATCATTGAACAAGGGTTATAAGTAGTGTCCTTCCTAAATAACATAAACCTTCGGAGTTCGGGGAGAGGCACTCATAAACCTTTCTTCCACATATATTAATGAGCTCTTTATTTGCAATGTGTGAATAGCCATTGTCTGACTGTTCCTGATTACCTCTCAACTCCATAACTACTAGACCTTTGATTTTTCTCTGATTTTAACAAACTGATCGGCTAATCCTGGGATCCTATAAGGAAATCACTCTTTCCTACAGAACCAGTTCCAGTCCCACACTCGACTCCTCATAAAAAAATCTCGCAAAAATAGAATATCCTGAAAGAAAATGTCAGCTGGAAAGAGAGAAAAGAGAAATAGAACAAAACAACTCTTGTTCATAACAAATCAATTACAATGAGTGGTCTTTCTGCAGTCCTGTAGTACGCTCAGGTAGTGTCCAACAGTGCCGCCTCTCAGTCTACACGGAACTGAGTCTCTGGTGATACTTTTGCGATCTCTTTGCCTTGCTCTTTGAACACACAGTTCACTTGGAACACACAGTTCACTTTGCTCTCCACCTTGCTCTTTGAACACACAGTTCACTTGGAACACACAGTTCACTTTGCTCTCCACCTTGCTTTTTGAACATACAAACTCGATGAATGTGAGCAATAAACTACTTTGTCACGAGTTCTCTCCGGGTCAGCGACCTTCTTGCAGTGGAACGAGTGGACCCAAGTCTCTCTTTCGGTGACCTTTAGTGCTGTCAACAAATCTTGGTATGGTCCTTCCCACCTGTCTATTAGGCAACCTGAGCGTAAGAACAATCACACAGTCTCTTGGTTCATAATCAAGACAGTTTGTATGTGGCATACCAGCAATCAACAGTTTCAAGTTCTTTTGTCAAGTTCTCAAATGCTGGCTCATCTCAACAAGGTACTGTACTGTCACCTCATTGGTGTATTTCTGATCATTGTGCAGATCAATCATGACATGAGGTTGTCTTCCAAAAACAATAAAAAAAGACACAAATACCAAAACAAAAACAAATTTCGAAGAGGGTGATTCGTCGAGTGAAGATCTGGGAGTGGTTCCAAAGCTACATAATACGCGTGGCAGTATCTATGATCACAATAGTACAATTTCAAGCTTTGCTCCTACTTCTAGGGGTACCATTATCTACACACAAATTTCTGCGCAATTTTTCTTTGCTGTAAACACAGCAGCATCCGTGGCGGCAGGAAATGCCTCTACCCAGTTTGAGAAACCATCAGTGCACACCAATACATAACAATTATTCCTAAAGGGTGTTAACTGTACGAAGTCGATTTGTATTTCCTGAAAAGATCCGTCTGCAGGAGGGATATGGGATGGCTCTGTTGGTATTGCTTTACCAATATTCTTCCTCAAGTAAGTAAGACAGTTCATTGCTCTCTTTACCTGCATGAGAATAGAATCCTGGCGCACACCAGTAGGCTCTCATCAGCCTGCACCTACCCTCTTTGCCTAGATGAGTCAGACCGTGTGCCACCTCAGCTAGACTTGGAAAGTATACTCTGGGGGCTACTGGCTTACCGTGTCCACCTGCCCACAGTCCTGAGGACTCCTGGCCATACCCCTTTGTCCTCCAGACTGCCTTTTCCTGCAGGGAACACAATTTTTTTTATCTTAATTTAACTATCGTGTGTTTGCAATGTAGAGTACCATGAGCATAACTCAAGAAAAAATAAAATAAAAAATAAACATCTCTAGAGGAGAGAAAGAAGAAGAAAATGAAAAAGAAAATGTCAGGTTTGCAATTCACCAACAGTCATATCAGTGTCTATACAAAATTTCCCTTCACCAGTATTCCCATTCTCACCCTTTGTGCATGGCCAGGCACACTGCAGTAATACTGGTGTCATCGTGCTGTTGAGATATACTGGGTTTGGGCAGAATTCTGAAGGACCTAGGCATGTGGAGTTTGAACTGTACTTGGGTCCATGTATTGTACCCCCCTGTGTGAACGCAAAAGATGAAGAGGAAAACTGTAGAGAAACAGAATAGAGGTTGGTGACAGATGAGTTTGTAGAGGTGAAGAAGATTTTATAAAAATTTGACAACTGGATTGGGCACTACGGGGAAGTGATTCTCTACTTGGTCTACTCCCCTTAAAAAAAATTCTGTGTGTCTTATCTCTACTGGGACTATCCCAGCCATCAATCCAGTGTCCTGTCCATCCTAAGTTCATAGGGAACCCGGTATCTATGAGTTAATTTTCTCTACCTGTGATGGACATGCATCTAGAACAGTGAAATGTAACATTAGTAAGTTGCATTTATTCTGTTCTTCCCATTAACCGAATCTGTGTTTTCTATATGGCTTATGATTCCTTACTATATGTCCCTCGGTCCCGTCTGTGTTTAATAATGTGGCTTGTGTTTTCTGTCTAGGGGATCTATATTGACTATGTGTCCTACTACTCCTACAATCTCTGGCAAAATGCCCTTCCTTCCTACAAGTGTAACATATTATTGACCATTAGGGATCTGGGGTTTGGACTGATGGGTCTTTCCTGTATGTGCCAGTATACTTACCGTCCTCAACCTCTACACCTGTTGTTCTCTGCGCCTAGCACTATTCTTGTGATGTTCAATAGCACACTATCTAAGATTAGCTACTATGACCCCTTTCCAATTTTGCAAAGAAGTCTGCACCCTGACACTCAATGCCTTATTGAGTCTGTCCATTTGCACAGAGACAGCCATCTCCCATTTGCCGAATTAGTGTTTACCAGTGGTCTTATCCTGATGGAGAGTTTTTCTATTTCGGCAAGAGACAAAAACAAAAAAAAAGTTTAACAAGCTTCTAGGTCATGCAAAGTATTTCATTCAATCCTTCTCATCCCGTATTAAGGGTCTGTACATGGTCCAACAAACATTTCCAAGCTCTTCTTTACTAGGGGCATTACTAGGAATGAATACTTCTTATATGGTAACTGAAAGAAATACCCTGGGGTTACCTTGTCTCTGTCCGCTTTCCTACTGGCAAATACTAATGTGCGGACAGGTTTTTTTCTCCATTTCTGACGTTACTTTCTTGATTTTTTTAATTTTATTTATTTTACTATATATGTACACGAATGATACCATACTTACCTGTTCCACTGGTATCAGCCACTTCCCCCACAGGCTACTGCTCTTCTTTTACCTGTTGGATACTCCTCTGGGTGCATGAGAAATGGCTGAAAACGATCAGGTCACCTTCTCCTCCTAAATAAATCTTCAACATTCATTAGTACATCTATAGGTTACAGTCATATTTTTCATATTTTTATTATTTTCTATAGTTTGTATGCTGGCCGTAACTGCTTCCACATTTACATATGGCGGTGTACTTGCATTCTCTTTTTTTTTTTCTTCCTACTTATTTATTGTTGCTACAAGTTCAAACAGTTCTTATATTTCCATTCTTGTCTTATATGACTTTGGTTAGACATACCACCTGCAATACCTTAGGATCAAACTCACCAACCCCTCTTGCTGTCACAGGTTTAAACAATTTGTATGTCTGACCCTTTGTTTTCGGGATTTTATCAGACATATTCTTATCCTTTAGTTCTGCAATACCTCTGGTTCAAAGCTGCTCACCTTAGGGAATGGTACCCTATCTTTGTTAGTCATACGTTCCCATTCAGACAAAAAGTCTTCAGCGTGTGGACCATATTTCCCACACATAATACTTTTCCTTTAAACTTCGCTGACCCCCTGGGCCGCGGCTCTTCAACCTGAACCCTGGTTAAACGTCCCTTACTTGAGCAACTGGCTCCCATAATTGTGGGCCTTTTCCCACAAACACCAATAAGGCGACGGTGAAAGTACTCCGAGCGCTTCCACCCGCTCACCGCCCACGTTGGCCAGTACTACCATACACTGTCGATAGCGAAGGCAATGTACCCAACCTAGGGCCCCTATCAGACCTTACAACACCGTAATTTATTTTGGCGGAAGTTCTGTTTGGAATATTTTCCTGAGAGAGGCAGCGAAAAATTCCTTTTCGGTATCTTTCAACTGGAATTGTTTGCAGGGTGAAAAACAGAGAAATTAGATAACTATCCTTCACCCTTTCCAGTGAAGCCCACCAGGGAGATTTCCCGACGTTGTCAAAGAAAAACCCCTTTTCTCTAACGTCCTAGAGGATGCTGGGGACTCCGTAAGGACCATGGGGAATAGACGGGCTCCGCAGGAGATAGGGCACTTTAAGAAAGCTTTGGATTCTGGGTGTGCACTGGCTCCTCCCTCTATGTCCCTCCTCCAGACCTCAGTTTTACACTGTGCCCAGAGGATGAAGGGCGCACTGCAGGGAGCTCTCTTGAGTTCTTTGCTAGAGAAAGCATTTTTGTTTGGATTTTTACTTTTTCACAGGGAGCACTGCTGGCAACAGGCTCCCTGCATCGAGGGACTGAGGAGAGAGGGGCAGACCTACTTAACTGATAGGATCTGCTTCCTCGGCTACTGGACACCATTAGCTTCAGAGGGGGTGAACACAGGTTCGCCCTGGGCGTCCACCCCCGGAGCCACGCCGCCGTTCTCCTCACAGAGCCAGAAGAACAGAAGCAAGAAGACGTCTTAGGCGGCAGAAGCCTTCAGCTTCACAGAGGTAATGCACAGCACTGCAGCTGTGCGTCATTGCTCCACATCACCTCACACACTCCGGTCACTGTATGGGTGCAGGGCGCAGGGGGGGGGGGGGGGCGCCCTGGGCAGCAATAATTACACCTCTTAGATGGCAAATAGGTATATACATGTACAGTTGGGCACTGTACATGTATATAATTGAGCCCCCGCCATTTTACACAATTTTGAGCGGGACAGAAGCCCGCCGCCGAGGGGACGGGGCTTCTCCCTCAGCACTCACCAGCGCCATTTCTCTCTCCACAGAACGCTGAGAGGAAGCTCCCCGGACTCTCCCCTGCTTACACACGGTGAAGGGAGTTTAAAAAGAGAGGGGGGGGGCACATAATTGGCGGAATAAAGTATAATACAGCGCTGCTGGGGAAAAGCATTCTGTGTTGGTCTCCAGGTTGTTGCGCTGGGGTGTGTGCTGGCATACTCTCTCTCTGTCTCTCCAAAGGGGCCTTTCAGGGGATACTGTCTTCAGAAAAAGTTTCCCTGGGTGTGTGCAGTGTGTCGGTACGTGTGTGTCGACATGTTTGATGAGGAAGGCTCGCTTAATGTGGAGGGGGAGTGCTTGAATGACAGGTCGCCGTCGGCAACGCCGACACCGGACTGGGTGGATATGCTGAATGTCTTGAATGCAAATGTAAATCTCCTGCATAAAGATTAAACAAGGCTGAAGCTAGGGATCAGTCAGGTAGCCAGTCCGTGCCTGTCCCTGTGGTGCCAGGACCTTCAGGGTCTCAAAAGCGCCCCATATCCCAGGTCGCTGACACAGATACCGACACAGATACTGACTCTAGTGTTGACAATGAGGATGCAAAATTACAGCCGAAGGTGGCAAAAGGTATTAAGTACATGATTATTGCCATAAAAGAGGTTTTGCATATTACGGAGGAACCCCCTGTCCCTGACACGAGGGTTCACATGTATAAAGGGAAAAAGCCTGAGGTCACGTTTCCATCCTCATTTGAGCTAAATGAATTATGCGAAAAGGCTTGGGAATCTCCGGATAGGAGACTCCATGTTCCCAAAAGGATTCTCATGGCGTATCCTTTTCCACAGAAGGATCGGATACGATGGGAATCTGCGCCTAAAGTAGACAAGGCACTGACACGCTTATCCAAGAAGGTGGCACTGCCTTCTCCGGATACTGCTTCCCTCAAGGATCCTGCTGATCGCAAGCAGGAAATTACCATGAAGCACATTTACACACATTCAGGAACTATAGTTAGGCCGGCCATGGCGTCGGCCTGGGTTTGTAGTGCTGTCGTGGCATGGGCAGACTCCTTATCTACGGAGATGGACACCTTAGATAGGGATACCATTCTAATGACCATGGAGCATATCAGAGATGCTGCCTTGTATATGAGGGATGCTCAGAGAGACATTTGTTTACTAAGCTCTAGAATAAACGCTATGTCTATTTCTGCTAGGCGGCTCTTGTGGACCCGACAGTGGACGGGAGATGCCGACTCAAAGCGGCATATGGAGTCATTGCCTTACAAGGGGGAGGAGTTGTTTGGAGAAGGCCTCTCGGACCTAGTCTCTACTGCTACGGCCGGTAAATCGAATTTTTTACCTTATGTTCCCCTGCAGCATTCTAAGAAGGTACCACATTATCAAATGCAGTCCTTTCGTTCCAATAAAAACAAGAAGGTACGATGATCGTCCTACGTTGACAGAGGTAAAGGCAAGGGAAAAAAGCTGCACTCAGCTAGTTCCCAGGAGCAGAAGTCCTCCCCTACTTCCGCAAAGTCCACAGCATGACGCTGGGGCTTTCTGTGGGGGGGTCAGATCAAGTGGGGGCACGTCTTCGTCTTTTCAGCCACGTCTGGGTTCAATCGCAGGTGGATTCCTGGGCAATATAGATTGTTTCCCAGGGATACAGACTTGAATTCGAAGACATGCCCCCTCGCCGGTTTTTCAAATCGGCTCTGCCGGCTTCCCCGTCAGAGAGGGAGCTAGTGTTAGCGGCAATTTACAAATTGTACATTCAACAGGTGATAATCAAGGTTCCTCATCTCCAGCAAGGAGAGGGTTATTATTCATCCCTGTTTGTGGTACCGAAACCGGACGGTTCGGTCGGATCCCATTCTAAATCTAAAATCCCTGAACCTGTACTTGAAGAGGTTCAAGTTCAAAATGGAATCGCTCAGAATGGTCATCGCCAGCCTGGAGGGAGGGGATTGGATGGTGTCCCTGGACATAAAGGATGCGTACCTTCATGTTCCGATTTCCCCCCCTCACCAGGCGTTTCTGAGATTTGCAGTACAGGATTGTCACTACCAATTTCAGACGTTGCCGTTTGGGCTTTCCACGGCCCCAAGAATTTTCACCAAGGTAATGGCGGAAATGATGGTGCTCCTGCGCAAGCAGGGAGTCACAATTATCCCGTACTTGGACGATCTCCTTATAAAGGCGAGATCTCGGGAGAAGTTGCTGGACAGCGTGTCTCTGTCCGTGAAGACGTTGCAGATGCACGGCTGGATTCTCAATTTACCGAAATCCCAGCTAGTACCTGCAACGCGTCTGACCTTTTTGGGCCTGATTCTAGACACAGACCAAAAAAGAGTTTTTCTTCCGGTGGAGAAGGCTCAGGAGCTCATAGTCCTGGTCAGGAACCTTTTAAAGCCAAAAAAGGTTTCGGTGCATCATTGCACAAAGGTTCTAGGGAAGATGGTGGCTTCATACGAGGACTTTCCAATGGGTCCTATTGGACAAATGGTCCGGGTCCCATCTACATATGCAGAAACGGATCACCCTGTCTCCCAGGGCCAGGGGGTATCTCTCCTGTGGTGGCTGCACAGTGCTCACCTCCTAGAGGGTCGCAGGTTTGGCATTCAGGACTGGATCCTGGTGACCACGGACGCGAGCCTCCGAGTTTGGGGGGCTGTCGCTCTGGGAAGAAATTTCCAAGGTCTTTGGTCAAGCCTAGAGACTTGTCTCCACATCAATGTCCTTGAGTTAAGGGCCATTTACAACGCCCTACGCCAGGCGGAGGAGTGGCTTCAGAACAAACCGGTTCTGATTCAGTCGGACAATATCACGGCAGTGGCTCATGTAAACCGCCAAGGCGACACAAGGAGCAGAGTGGCCATGGCAGAGGCGACCAGGATTCTGCGCTGGGCGGAAGGTCATGTAAGCGCACTATCAGCAGTGTTCATCCCGGGGGTAGACAACTGGGAGGCGGACTTCCTCAGCAGGCACGACCTGCATCCGGGAGAGAGGGGACTTCATCAAGAAGTCATCACACAGATCGTGGATCGGTGGGGACTGCCTCAAATGATGGCGTCCCGTCTTAACAAAAAGCTAAAGAGGTATTGCGCCAGGTCAAGAGACCCTCAGGCTGTAGCGGTAGACGCTCTGGTGACACCATGGGTGTTCAGATCGGTCTATGTGTTTCCTCCTCTGCCTCTCATACCCCAAGTGTTGAGATTAATAAGACTAAGAAGGGTCAGAACAATTCTCATTGTTCCAGATTGGCCAAGGAGGACTTGGTATCCGGATCTGCAAGAGTTGCTCACAGAAGATCCGTGGCCTCTTCCTCTAAGGCAGGACCTGCTGCAGCAGGGGCCCTGTCTGTTCCAAGACTTACCGCGGCTGCGTTTGACGGCATGACGGTTGAATGCCGGATCCTAGCTGAAAAAGGGATTCCGGAGGAGGTCATTCCTACCCTGATCAAGGCTAGGAAGGATGTGACATCGAAACATTATCACCGTATATGGCGGAAATATGTTTCTTGGTGTGAGGCCAGAGCTGCTCCTATGGAGGAGTTCCATTTGGGCCGTCTGCTTCACTTCCTTCAAACGGGAGTGAATTTGGGCCTAAAATTAGGGTCCATAAAGGTCCAAATTTCGACCTTATCCATTTTCTTTCAAAGAGAATTGGCTTCTCTTCCTGAAGTACAGACTTTTGTGAAGGGAGTGCTGCATATTCAGCCTCACTTTGTACCTCCGGTGGCGCCTTGGGATCTTAACGTGGTATTAAGCTTCCTCAAGTCACCTTGGTTTGAACCACTCAAAACAGTGGAGTTGAAATACCTCACTTGGAAAGTGGTCATGTTGTTGGCCTTAGCTTCTGCAAGGCGTGTTTCGGAATTAGCGGCTTTATCATATAAAAGCCCATACCTGATTTTTCACGTGGATAGGGCAGGGTTGAGGACTCGTCCTCAATTTCTGCCCAAGGTGGTTTCATCTTTTCATATGAACCAACCTATTGTCGTGCCTGTGGCTACACAGGACTTGTAGACTCCGAGTCCCTGGATGTGGTCAGGGCTTTGAAGATTTACGTGACCAGAACAGCTAGGATCAGGAAGACTGAAGCTCTGTTTGTTCTGTATGCGGCCAACAAGGTTGGTGCTCCTGCTTCAAAGCAGACAATTGCTCGCTGGATCTGTAACACGATTCAGCAGGCGCATTCTACGGCAGGATTGCCATTGCCTAAATCGGTTAAGGCTCATTCCACTAGGAAGGTGGGCTCTTCTTGGGCGGCTGCCCGAGGGGTCTCTGCACTACAACTGTGCCGAGCTGCTACTTGGTCGGGGTTAAACACCTTTGCAAAGTTCTATAAGTTTGATACCCTGGCTGGGGAGGACCTCCTGTTTGCTCAATCGGTGCTGCAGAGTCATCCGCACTCTCCCGCCCGTTTGGGAGCTTTGGTATAATCCCCATGGTCCTTACGGAGTCCCCAGCATCCTCTAGGACGTTAGAGAAAATAGGATTTTACTTACCGGTAAATCTATTTCTCGTAGTCCGTAGAGGATGCTGGGCGCCCGTCCCAAGTGCGGACTTCTTCTGCAAGACTTGTATATAGTTATTGCTTACATAAGGGTTATGTTATAGCTGGTCGGTCTTGAACCGAGGCTATATTACTTGTTCATACTGTTAACTGGGTAGTTTATCACAGGTTATACGGTGTGATTGGTGTGGCTGGTATGAATCTCGCCCTTAGGTTACATAAATCCTTTCCTCGTACTGTTCATCTCCTCTGGGCACAGTTTCTCTAACTGAGGTCTGGAGGAGGGACATAGAGGGAGGAGCCAGTGCACACCCAGAATCCAAAGCTTTCTTAAAGTGCCCTATCTCCTGCGGAGCCCGTCTATTCCCCATGGTCCTTACGGAGTCCCCAGCATCCTCTACGGACTACGAGAAATAGATTTACCGGTAAGTAAAATCCTATTTTATCTTTTCAATCACGTCTGCGTATGCTATCCCACAGCGCATATGACACAATGGTATCACGTTGTGCTGTGCAGAACACACGGACATGCGATGCAATAGCACAGCCTATAGATACTAGTTATCTATATGCCCTACGATTGCAGTAGACCACCTAGCCTAGACCACTCCAGACCACTTTAGTTGTATGGGATACCACTTCAGACCACTTCAGTTCCTAATAACGCAAGGTAGCGAACCCTACGCCACCGGGCCTCTGCTAACCCGGTGTTTCCACTTCAGACCACTTCAGTTTCTGGGTTTAGTTCCACTCACTCCTCTTTCAGTCACTCAAATACACTTTGGGTTTTTTTTCTGTACAGAAAATATTTTCATTCAGATAGGCAGCTTTACCCCAGAGGCAATACAGTTTTTAAACTAAATTTAGAGTAACCTGCTTTTGAAATCTGATAGTTATGTGCTATTGTATTAAATGTTTACTATCCCACCTTTGAACGAAACGACACTATTGTATAATTTGTACTCAGCGCCCGCATTCTTACGCACTTTGCGCAAACACGCGACCGTGCGTGTCTCTTACGCTGCGTGCGCAGTCCTTTACTTTGTCCGAGACACGTGTACAAAGCCCTGCATCCGCAATAAAACAAACCACACAGCTTCTATAAATGTGAGCAATACTAACTACTATTGCCCACTAGACACAACTTGTTCTGTATAAACTTTTATACATAACTGTGTTTGTGTCTTTACGCTTACTTCCTTAAAATACTGTTATTTCAAATTTACCTATAAATTTACCTATATAGCAACAAATGTATCCTATTTCACACAGATCTATAATGACTCTAGCAATAATCAATAATTTAAATGATATGATTCAGATTGGATAGCTATCTTGCAGAACATACACTGATATAAATATACACATAATTATAATAATATTATATATAATATATATTTATATAATACATATCACTTGACTCTCATAGAACCCCCACACAGTACACACCTACTGAATGAATGCATTTCCTTTAAAGTCTCTAATTTGCATATCAACAGAGGTTCATATTCCTGTTCAAGAGGGTAGTGGGACAGGTTAATTAACATTTCAATGGCTATCCTAAACTAGCAAGCAGAGTTAACTGAATCCTAGAGGTAAAAGAAAAAAAAACTTTTTTTTTTCTGTGTGTAATTCTTACATCAAGTATTCATCTCACTATTTACTTTCACTAGGCCCAGCTGAAACTATTTGTAATTGACTATGGCATGGGTTAAATAAATGCATTGGTAACTCATAAATGGTGTTTCATGTGACCAAGGAAAGCTGATTATTCTGAGCAGTGAAAATCAGCCATTTAAAAAAATTACCTTCCCAAAATGGCCGCTGCTCCTCCCCCTTCCACATCCATGAGGGTTACACAAAATGGTGGACAGGCCATGTGGTTAGTCCAAAATGGAGGACAGACCATGCGGCTTCCTTTGTCACAAAAAAATCACACATCATTCAAGCACCAGAAGTTATTTTAGGCCTGAGTAAAAAAAAAAAAAAAAAACTATATCAAGGCTATGCAGCAACTTTAAAATGAACTATTAACCTTACTTAACAGATAAGCAATCCAATCTGAATCAAACACAATAGGACTTATTTGAACCTTGTTTTGCAAGAATAAAAATACATTTTAGCATCTTAAATATTATGAGAAACGCATTGTCCCTTGAATTTCATATCAGCGGCTTACTGATACCACAACAATACATTAACGTGGATGTTATTTTCATCAGCTGCTCAATGCGTCCATTGGAGCCGGTCAATTACAGCCGCGTTTGTAATGTACAGTGCATCATTAAGAACGTGATATCGCATGAGAGCCCCCATCTTAGAATGCCAAATTGATTTCTCACAAATATTTAAAATGCCCGCTCTAATATATATTGCAGACGCCAGACGCATCTTATTACAATATACTATAAAAGTGCGCTGTACATCGCAAAACACTGTATCCCATAAGAGAAAACAATACACCCACACATTATCTGAGTTCCAAAGCTCATTGATGTATATATTTGTTGTTAAAAGGATGTGGATTCAATATATTACAAAGAACAGTATACTTATAGTCACATGGTTACACTCACACAGTAAGCAGTTAAAACATAGTTAAAACACAGTTACATATAGTTACAGTTAAATGCCATTACATACAGTTTTAGTTACATGCCAGCGATACAATTACCATTCCCTCCAATACAGCTTATGTCTCCCTCTCTCTGTAAATAAATACAGGAACTGAACTGCCAGCAACTCCTCCATCATCCTCTGAGACCAAAAAGCAAGTCACTGACCTCCTGTGTGGTCAGCTTATGTCTCATCTAGTTTCTGGGGGAGGGGACTCATGATGAGTCACCAGTTCCTTTGTATATGGTAATCAGATTCAGCCTTGAAGACATCCAAAGGGCTGGCCTGAGTTTCCTGTCCACTGTAACATCCATTGTTCTAACAAAAGTGATTTTAGCTTTTATACATGTAATCATAACTTTTCGTTGCAATGTCCCACAACTTCATAACAAGTATCAAATTAATCTACACATTAAGCTGGTTGTTTTAATAGTAAACATGACAGGTGTATCTGGTTCCGTTCAAATAATACACATTCATGACATTAATTCATTAGGTAATTTTAAATCATCATGATGTCTGGCGCTTGATATTATTATAATTATGTACTGTATGAAATAAGTGTCAAATCCATCTCTGTGGCATGTCCGTGTAAATGCGTGTGTTACCATATTTTGCTGTGCTCGCTGCGCGTATTTGCAAGTATAGCAACTTAAATGTGTGTAGTTTGTATGTTCTCTTTATGTAATATTTTTTTGACATCGACAATTGATAACACGCTTAAATCAATGTACACTGCTTCAGGGGCCATATTACGTCCCACTATTGCTAGTGCATGGATTGCAAAGGCAATAGTGAAGTGGTCGGCTACCTTGCTTGAGGATTGGGATACGATGGATAGGGATGACGTTGCATTGTATTTATGCAACATTCATGATTCTGCAGGTTTTATGGTAGAATCCGTGAAAGACCTGGGTTCCATAGCTGCGGGAATTTCTTCCATGTCTGATTCAGCTCGTCGGGGACTGTGGCTGCGCCAGTGGTCGGCCGACGCGGAATCCAGAAGAAGTGTGGAGTCGCTACCCAATACAGGTCAGGCTCTCTTTGGGGAAGCTCTAGACGCGTGGATATCCACCGCTACAGCGGGTAAGTCTCCATTTCTTCCCCCAGCCGCACCTGCTCCGAAGAAATCCTTCTCCTCAGCTGCGCAGCAGTCCTTTCGGCCTAATAAGTCTAGAAAGGCCAGAACATCCAATACCTTCTTTAGGGGAGGTACGGTTAAGTTCCCAGGAACAAAAGCCTGCTTCAGATACCCCAAAGTCCTCTGCATGACGGTGGACTGCAATGCCCAGTGGTGGGGCCTGTGGGAGTGAGACTTTGACATTTCAGTCATTTCTGGGTATCGTCTGGTCTGGATCCCTGGGTAGTAGATATTGTGTCTCGGGGATACAGGCTGGAATTTCAAAGTCTCACTCCTCATCGCTTTTTCAAGTCGGACTTACCAACTCTGTTGGAGGACAGCGCAGTGCATCAAGACGCTGTCCAGAAGCTGGTGGAGGCACAAGTCATTGTGCCGTGCCACCTCACATGCTGAACAAAGGTTACTATTTGAACCTTTTTGTGGTACCGAAACCGGATGGTTCGGTCAGGCCCATTCTGAACTTAAAGTCATTGAACCCCTTTCTGAAGGAGTTCAAGTTCAAGATGGAATCTCTCAGGGCGGTGATATCAGGTCTGGAAGAGGGGGAATTCCCGGTATCACTGGATATCAAGGATGCGTACCTTCACATTCCGATCTGGCTGCCGCGTCAGGCTTATCTCCGCTTTGCATTGCTGGACTGTCATTTTCATTTCCAGACCCTGCCATTCGGCCTCCACAGCACCAAGGGTGTTTACCAAGGTGATGGCGGAAATGATGATACTACTCCGCAAGCTGGGTGTGAGCATCATTCCTTATCTGAACGATCTCCTGATAAAGGCATCATCCAAGGAGAAGCTGCTGCAGTCCATTGTTCTCACAACGCGACTGCTCCAAAGTCACGGTTGGATTCTGGATTTTCCAAAGTCACATTTGGAACCAGCCCAGAGATTGTCATTTCTGGGAATGATCCTGGATACGGAAGTGCAGCGGGTGTTTCTTCCACGGGACAAGGCGTTGGTGATCCAATCCTTGGTCCTGGATGTCTTGAAGCCACCCCGTGTGTCTGTTCATCAATGCATTCGCCTATTGGGAAAGATGATGGCCTCCTACGAGGCTCTCCAGTACGGGAGGTTCCATGCTCGGACCTTCCAACTGGATTTCCTGGACAAGTGGTCGGGATCTCACCTCCACATGCATCGGAGAATTCGTCTGTTGCCAAGGGCAAGGATTTCACTCCTCTGGTGGCTCCAATTGCCTCACCTCCTGGAAGGCCGCAGGTTCGGGATTCAGTACTGGGTCCTGCTAACAATGGATACGAGCCTCCGGGGCTGGGGAGCAGTCACTCAGGGTGTGACCTTCCAAGGACGGTGGTCAAGCCTGGAAGCCGGCCTGCCCATCAACATTCTGGAACTAAGAGCCGTCTACAACGGTCTTCAGGCGGCCCCTCTTCTAAGAAACTGGGCCATTCAAGTACAGTTGGACAACGTAACAACAGTGGCTTACATAAACCGACAGGGCGGAACGAAGAGCAGAGCGGCAATGTCAGAGGTGACAAGAATACTCCTCTGGACAGAAAAGCACGTGTTGGCGCTGTCAGCCATATTCATTCCGGGAGTAGACAACTGGGAAGCAGACTTCCTCATTAGACACGATCTCCATCCAGGAGAGTGGGGACTCCATCCGGAGGTGTTCAAGGAAGTAACAGATATTTGGGGTCTACCCCAAATAGACATGATGGCCTCTCGTCTCAACAAGAAGCTTCTGCGTTATTGTTCCAGGTCGAGGGACCCACAGGCAGTGGCAGTGGACGCCCTGGTGTCTTCGTGGGTGTTCCAGTCAGTGTATGTGTTTCCACCACTCCCACTCATCCCAAGAATCCTAAAGCTCATAAGGAGAACAAGGGTTCAAGCGATCCCCATTGCCCCAGACTGGCCAAGAAGGGCTTGGTACACGGACCTTCTGAATCTACTGCAAGAAGAGCCGAGGCCTCTTCCTCTTCGGGAGGACCTGCTACAGCAGGGGCCGTTCGCCTATCAAAACTTACCGCAGCTACGTTTGATGGCATGGAAGTTGAGCGCCTGATTCTTGCTCGGAAGGGTATTCTGAAGAAAGTTATTCCTACCCTCATACAGGCTAGGAAAGTGGTAACGTCTACACATTACCATCGTATTTGGAAGAAATATGTCTCTTGGTGTGAGTCCAAGAAGTTTCCTACGGTGGAGTTTCAACTGGGATGTTTCCTCCTCTTCCTGCAAGCAGGAGTGGATATGGGTCTGAGGTTGGGATCTGTGAAAGTCCAGAACTCATCCCTATCTATTTTCTTTTAAAAACAATTGGCTGCCTTCCCTGAGGTTCAGACCTTCTTGAAGGGAGTCCTGCATATCCAACCTCCCTTTGTACCACCTACAGCGGCATGGGACCTTTAACGTGGTGTTGCAGTTCCTTCAATCGGATTGGTTTGAGCCTCTACAGGAGGTAGAGCTTAAGTTTCTTACTTGGAAGGCGGTCACTTTGTTGGTCTTAGCTTCTGCTAAACGTGTGTCCGAGCTGGGGGTTCTATCATGTAAAAGCCCTTACTTAATCTTCCATGAAGATAGAGCTGAGCTCCGGACTCGTCAGCAGTTTCTTCTGAAGGTTGTGTCGGCATTTCATATCAACCAACCTATTTACCGGTAGGTACCAAAATCCTATTTTCTATCACTATGAATATTCTCAGAGCATCTGTGGCTAAGGATTTACTGAAATGGAAATAGTGTAAAAATAATATACTGTTCAATGAGCATTCAAAATATAGTTGTAGTATATGAAATACTCTCATTCTGGTCAGTAGTTATGGTGAAGAACACATGTAACTAGTCTTATAGGCCCTACACACAGGCCGACATGAGTGAAAGATATGAACGATCTCGTTCATTAATGAACGAGATACCGTTCATATCTTTCGGTGTGGAGGAACCAGCGATGAACGATGCACGGCCCCACGCTCATTCATCGCTCGTGCCCCGTCGCTTATGCATGCAGGCCAAAATGGACGGTCTCGTCCATATTTGCCTGCACTGCTATGGAGCCTGGTGACGGGGGGAGTGAAGAAACTTCACTGCCCCACCGCCGCCGGGTCGCCCGTATCCGTCGTCGGGCAGCTCGGCGGCGCAGTGTGTAGGGCCCTTGAGAGCATAGAATGTCAGTCATATCACCCACTTAGCTCATGAGGTTACATACGGTCCAATCAGCTTCTGTTTAGAAGCCGTTTAATAAGTGTTGACAAGATTGCTCAGCTTTTTTTCTATGCGCAAAATGTGGTACTGGTCACCTCCAGTTTTATTGTACTATACCAGAGTTACCAAACTTTGCCATTACAGTCCAGGCATTAAGGATATCCATGCTTGAGTCCAGATGTTTAAATCAAATTGAATGAGGTACTAATTACGTCACCTGTGCTCAAGCATGGATAGCCTTAAAACCTTGACTGTAATGGCGTAGTTTGGGAAACTCTGTACTAGATAAATGTCTGTTTATATACACTGTGCAAAAGTTTTAGGCAGGTGTCTGGGATTGCATGAAGATTTGAGCAAGCCTACATCCACAAAAGATCTGTGGTTAGTTCTCAAAGATGTTTGGAACAACCTCCCTGCCAAGTTCCTTCAAAAACTTGGTGCAAGTGTACCTAGAAGAATTGATGTTATTTTGATGGCAAAGGGTGTTCACACCAAATATTGATTAGATTTAGATTTCTCTTCTGTTAATTCACTTTGCATTTTGTTAATTGAAAAAAATAAACTATTAACACTTCTATTTTTGAAAGTATCCTTACTTTGCAGCATTTTTTCCATACCTGCCTAAAAAAATGTTTGCGCAGTATTATAGATCAGTGCTATCCTTTCCATGTACATGGTTACATATATCTTGTACTGTATGCTTATGGTCTAAACATTATTCGAAAAATCTAACGTCAAGTAACAGACACTATATTACTAATGGAACTGGAGAACCAAAGCTTTGGAGAACCACTACCCCCCCCCATTGCTCTGGCCGCCCCCAATGAAGGGCATAGAAAGAAAAGTCTTGCTTTGTTCATTAATGATATAATCCTCATTAGCTCAATATTTTATCCATGTCAAACCAGCATATTTTTTTCTACAGTATATGCGTGTGCTTAATACGATAATGTCTCTGCTCTGTGTCAGCACCTGCACGTCATTAGCTAATAGTCTCCCGTATTCTCTCAGACTGTTGTTTTGTGTCGCAGGTGCATGGACGTCGCTTGTACGCTTTTTGCAAAACGCACACAAGAATTTTTTTTTTCCCCTTTTAATTCCTTTCCAGCAACCCCTGCCAAATTACTCTCGGACCCTTCGGGATGAGCTAGAATTTTCAATTACGTGTGGGATATCACTGGTAACTGTGCTGAGCGTTCAGCTTTGGGAAGATTACGCTTCACCTTCCAGAGAAGTGTCAGAAGTTTAATCAGAGGTCATTCCGTACCAACCCTTTTAGCTCCCTTTACACTTCTGCAAACAAAAAATGCACGCACCAGACAGGTCGAGCGCAGTTCAGCTGGCCTTATGATTGGGAAGTCCATTATATAAATGATATTCAGATAACAGGACACAAAACGCGCCATCAATGAGGTCACTGAACATCTTTGTTTACGAAATTAATGAGATTTTGAATCAACACGAATTTGCTTCCTTATTACGATGACCTAATGAGTCACTCAATATGTGGGAAAATCCGAGGTTTCGCTCGGCCTGCACCTGCAGCATGGAAATCTTGCTGCGGTTTGTAGATTTCCACTTTTGATGTGAATCAACCACCCAGTGTTTGCGTTCAGCAAAGTATGAATGTTTAATTATAAGAAAAATGCCAGGGCCATCTTCTCGCGGACAATGAATGGAGCATAGACCTCATTGAGGTTATCAAAAAGGGACCAGTGGCCAATTGGGTCAATGATTTGAATTGTTTGACAGACCCACAGGAACACGAAGAGTTCAAAAATCCCAAGTAAATTTGAGAAGTTTGCCACAGATTCTGTTAGTACAAACTGTCATAAGTAATTAAAGTTAACAAAAGCCCTTTGTGAGCAAAAGTGCAAGTTCAAACTGTAGAGTTAATTTGAATTTGCCTGGTTTTGTCCTAAGTCTCTCATGAATCATGATCTGATTACAAGGGTGAGCAGCCGCATTAGGGCTTTATTTGCTTATTTTTGTAACTAAGGCAAAATCATTTTTTTTTTTTAAGGTGCAAGTTACCGACACCAACCAAGAACTTCAAGAAGCAGGGAAGGAGGTGAGAAAACTATTCTTTCCAGATAGATTTTCTGTGGGAATGCAAAAATAGTTTTAATGGTTTCTAATATGACATTGCATTATCTCTTTTACCACCTAGGTAATTGCTAAGACAGAAGAAACCATCAGGTGTAGAATACATCAAAGAAATATCGCTACTGTAGTTGACAAGCTACAACTGTGCCTTCCGGGTGAGTAAAAATTTACAACCATCAATGGCTCGACTCTTGTACATTTGACATATAGCTAAGAATCAGGCATGATGTTCATGGATATAGAGGAGAGAGGTTATAGGGTGATGGCCAAGAAAGATAATGAAATCTATACATGTTTTACTTGATTACTTGTGTAAACGTTGATCAGGATTTTTACTTAAAGGGGCTCGTATTGTTGAAAAGCTACTTATTAAATAGGACGTGTATTATTAATATACAGCAGGGGCAAGCTTAGATCTAGTGTGTATACAGTGTTCTAACTGTGCCTGTATCACTCTATCCTAAGATGGGACAGGAGGTCTTAGGATGTAATGTCAGGAAGCTTTAGAAAGTCTTTTAAGGGTTTGAGAATGCAGTTTCCAGTTTCTCGGTCTTAGCAGGACACATGGGTCAGAGGGAGCAGCAACACTTTTTGGTGTATATTCAATTGAAGTCGGATCCATTCCAACATTCATTTTTCGGAATGGATCCGACCTGGCCTATTCAATGGACATTTCAATTCGACAAAAGTCGAATTGAGATGCGGGGGGGAAGGGGGGGGGAGAGCCGTGCTACAGCAGCAGCTATATAGCCGCTGCTGTAGCGCTGCTCTCCCCCGTCCCTCCTGTCTCACAGCCGCCGCTCCGTCCCCCCTGTCACAGCTGCCGCCGCTCCCCGTTTCCCCCTCTCTCACAGCCGCCGCTCACGGCAGTGTCCACCCGGCTCCAGCAAGCGAGGTCTCGCTTGCTGGAGCCGGGTGGACGCTGCTGTGAGCGGCGGCTGTCCTCCAGCGCTGCTCACACCGTCCCCGCCTCGGCTCTCCCCGTCTCCGGCGCTGCTGTCCCCATCTCATTCGACTTTTTTTAACGTCGAACTGAGATGGTCGAAAAAGGGGCCCAAAACCGACAAGCACGTGGAGCGGCAGCTATTCTGCCGATCCACGTGCTTTTCGACAAGTCTAATTCATCGACTTGTCGAAAATTTTTGGGTTGTATTGACTATTGACGATTCGACCTTAAAAAGTCTAAAACTGACGTCTTTTCGACAGACTGCAGCTTTCGACTTCAATTGAATATACCCCTTTGGCTTTTGTACATGTTTGACATAAGAAGTATATTATCCGTGACATCACTGTTTTGAAATGTCAGCTAGGAACCAGTGGCCAAGATCCATAAATCTGGATTACTTTTTGCACTCTAGCATCGTTATGCGTGGCAGCATATTTCAGCTTACCAATTCCATTATGTTTAAAATGCCTTTGAAACGTTCATGGCTGTTTTTAAATTGAATTTCTATGGTTCTATCCATTGCGTTCTTCTTACAGCAGTTTTGATTTGATTTGTGTTCTCCTTACAGAAAAAACAATGCAGATGCACACTCTAGAGTACTAAACACGGGTGTGATAGCATATGAGGCGGTTGGGATGATGGCGGTCACATGATTGACTGTTGCAGCCCGACTTTTAGAATTCAGACAGGGGGCGTGGTAATTCATTCACTCCTTCCTTGCCCCCTACCCCATGGGGTGGCTGCTGGGGTAAATATAGTGGGGGTGGCGGCTACTGCTAATCACAGGGCATGGCGGCTAGGGCTAAGACTCACAGGGGATTGAGGAGGTGGGTTTGTCAGCTATGGCAACCCCCTTCCCCCTCTAGTTCCTTACACTATCCCCCCTTCGCCTGGCCCTAACCGGCACCCCACTACTTACTTTCGGGATCTCAGCAGTCAAGGTCCCAGTGCCATGATTCCAAGTGGTGTTGGGATTTCGGCGTCGGTCACCAATAAAGATATTAAAAAGCACTGGTCCAAGTACAGATCCCTGGGGTACTCCACTGGTAACATTTCCCTCCTGTGAATGCACTCCATTTACCACAACTCTCTGTTTTCTATCCTGCAACCAAGATCTTATCCAGTCAATAATCCTAGTATCCAATCCCAATCGTCCACCCGATGTAATGTTTCTGACATCACAACTGGGCGGCATTTACATGTGCCCGCCAAGTTGTGATGTCAGCCTCTGCAGAAACGATAGCGTCAAGTTGCTTTGGCCATATGAAATTAAAATATTTGAATAATGTGCACATAATGGAACGTTCCCATATTTAGTGCATTCTAACCTAAAAAATGTTCTCTGCTTTTGTGCTTGTGCACACATGCTTGTGCTAGACAGATTATAAGCAAATACAGGTATTTGTTGTCTGCCTTGCCCCTTGCATATGGTGTTAGTTTCAAACCTCTGAACTAGCTATGCTTCCAACTTGAAGGGCCCGAATAAGGACCACATCGGGCTGGGGCTGCAAATGATCAAGGACCTATACTGAGAAGCGGAGGATGTGTGGCCGGTGCAGTTTGGGTGTGGCTAATGCTGTGTGGGTGTCTACACCCCATACACTATGAGCAACAGCTCCCTAATAACATAAAAGTAGAAAATTGCATAATTTTGGTAGGTAATTAGAAATACAGTTTTATTACTTATGTCCGACCGTGTGGCCAAGTGAGTGGCTGGTCATCATCATGCTGTCATTTTTATCTGGAGGCCTGAGGCTGTAGCCCCATCCACCCCTTTATTCTGGTCCTGCGGCCAAGCTGTCATGGATACAACTGGCAGGCGACGGATGACAGGAGAGAGATAACATCATTGTGGAGCAGTGACTAAAACTATTACTCTGTAGGAAAAGCTAAATTCTGCAAGCAGAGATACTAAGGGGTCTATTTACTAAGCCTTGGATGGAGATAAAGTGCCAGCCAATCAGATCCTAACTGTCATTTTTCAAACCAAGCCTGTGACATGGCAGTTAGAAGCTGATTGGCTGGTACTTTATCTCCATCCACTTTATCTCTATCAAAGGCTTAGTAAATAGACCCCTAACACCTTTATGGAAACCTGAACAATTCCAGTTATTATAGAGTCAATTTGCAGTGTAAAAATATTTTGGAAAATAAATAATACGGATAGTGTGCTTTTTATGCAGCAGGACACACTCCTTACCTTAGAATAGTGTCTGGATAATTGGTTGTAACATTTCTGTTATTAATTATCACTGAGCCTTTCCACTTATTCGATGTTATTATGGAGCCATGCTTAATGAATTCTTATGTGCAGGGCGTCCGCTCTAGCTGTTTTCTAGTGACTTTAAGCCACTCTAACATTACACATTAGCAATATAGAAGTACAATCTATGTAACACCTTTATGTATATTTTTCAACTTTTTTTTATTGACGCAAAAACACTGTAGGCAGAAATTGCAAGGCACAGGCCTATGAGTCAGGCATAAAAAGCATTATATGCTGTGATAAGCAGTATGCAATAAACATATCCCAGCGCATTCCCATGGGCATCCGTCACAATAGATAAACATTTAAACAGCTCAGAGGTTCTCAAACGCGGTCCTCAAGGCACATCAACTGTCCAGGTTTTAGGTATATCCATGGCTCAGCACAGATGGTTAAATCAAATTGACTGACGGGCTAATTAAGTCACCTGTGGATAAATTAAAACCTGGACCGTT